>NW_022752980.1:1883422-1886737 GCF_011630105.1 Anneissia japonica
GGTAGGGGGGGGGGGGGGAAGTAATTAGCTTCAGACTAGGTGGAAAACTACAAGGGTGGGTGGCCCTGCCCACCATAACTACATCCCTGACTGTATTTGTAAACACTACATTTAAAGTAGTTAAAAACACACCAATGACATGGATATAACAATCAGTCCTGGCATGTCATAACATTTGAATACTAATAGTAGATTCTACAATACCTTTCTTATCAACAACATTCACATCAGCTCCAAGTTGCAGTAGAATTTCAAGGCATGGGTACTGGCCAAGTTTAGCTGCAAGGTGAAATCTGGCAAAAACAAATAAATTTCACTGTAAAACATCATGTGGGATATGCACGTATTTCAGGCGCCATTCTGATTGGCCAATTATTAATTTTGATTGACACTGTGGAAGGTCCAATATTAAGATATAATTAATGGGATTATTTATAGTTTGCGTTGATTAATCTTGCAACTTCTGTTGTATTATATACAGTATTGTATTAGGCATATTCTCTAGTCAATACTAAAAGAAAAATTAAAAGGATGAAACAGGAAAAATCTAATTTTTAAACTGATAAACAATGAACCTGAGAATTTATAATCATGATAATGTCTGATGGTTGCATAGTGACAGTTGCTAAGGAACAACAATAACTGACCAGCAGCAATTTAGCAGGAAACTGTTCATTCCAGCTCCATGTTTCTAAGAATAGAATGGGGATCATATTTTGGTTGATGTAAATTCTTGACTAATATAGGATGTTAGTCAGTCTTCTTGGTCATGTGACTGGTAGAGCAGACAATAAGACTAGAGCTGTTTGTGGATTAGTCCTGTAGTGTTTACTTTATTTAAAGCAATTTAAAACTTTGATCTAACTTTTAAAGTTTATATTATAACTTGAATTTTATTTTGTTTTTAAATATCTTTTTAATTCCTTTAATATGCAGTTACAGAATATCTAAGAAAAAGGTACTAAAAATCCAAATTGGCTTTGACAAGGTATTAATACAGGAAATGACTCTTAAGAAGGGCAATTAATGCTGAGCTTTCACATTATTAATTATCCAATTACCAATATTATCATGACATAATCATTGTCATTGATGCATTCATTATTACCTTCATCTTCACCATCATCACTGTCATCAGTAATCATTGCCTCTCATAATCTGATTTCAATTTTCATTTATGGTCACTAATTTAACCATTTATGAGAGTTCAATATGTAGCATCCATGTCTACTTTACATACAGTATCTGGTAATTGACAATGTTTAGTAAATGTTTAAATGTACACCTTTATTATGTATGGTGAGCATGTGCAATACACAAGCTTTTTAGCTCTGATGAGGAACTTTAGAAACACTCAGCTGATTGATTATTATATCTTTTTGTATACCTACTCTATTGCCTCTATTATACTGCCCTCATCGGAGCTTTCAAGATTACGAGAACTTGTTTTCTATAAAAATGCTGGTTTCTATTATCAAGTAACTACTAGTTTGGTATATCTCCTTTTGTGTATATCATCTATAATATTTAAAATATATTATGACAATCACAGTCTTCTGTAGAATTCTCTCTTGGGTCAGTGGGTGATACATGCAGTTCGATGACAAAATGTTAGTATCATTGTCATCCCTGGTTGACAAACAAATGTAGTGACATATATAACTACACAGGAAAAGCCAATGAATAATACAATATTTTATAAAATATGTCTCTATTATATCCTTCCTGTGTAATATTTTGTCTACTTTTTTGGAGGAAAACCCTGGTAGAGATTTAGTGGAAAATTGTCACTATGGAGATTGTCATCATGGGAAAAATTTTCTAGATATTACTTTCCAATTTTGATTAATATTCATCATTTATTCACATGCATATTTAGCACCTTTCATTCCAAGGTAATTAGATGACTTTTAGAATTCACATTACCATATGCAAATTGAGTAATTTGCATATTTATCTTCAAATTACCACCCACAAATCTGTAGAAATTAAGAAAGAAGAGCACAAACACTTGAATTAGTCTTTATCATGGTTGTAACTTACGCGCTCTTTCCTTCGGCATCTAACTTGGTCGCTGAAGTACCTTTCTTGGTCAAAGTGGTCTGAAGTTTCTCATGGTCCCCAGCTTCCACAGCTTGCAATACCTTTTCATCATATTTTGTCCATTCATTCACCTGCAAACATGAAAATCAATTATTAAAAAATATCCAAACAATAGAGGGCAGCAAACATTGTTATTAACTTTAGATTTCAGATTTTTTTCTTTGAATTGAAAATGTTTCTAATATTTAAAGGGGCATTCCACAGTATTTTTTTGTCACGGACATTACAAATTTGAAAATATAAAGAGCTATATTTTATAGATTACACAATGAAAACAAGTCAAATTTTGGTTTTTATACTCCCATTCACTCTCAACTGTAGGAATATAACACAAAATTAAAAAAAAAAAATTACGGTGTGTATGTCAGAATGCAAAATGTACGTGTCACGGACATTACAGGATTGCGACATAACTTTTGATGGTATATAGGAAAATTAAAATTCCTGTTCTGTTTTTACATATATCAGAACTTCCTTCCTAAATCAAATAAACAGATAGTTGTTCTAACTTTATCAGGAGTGAAAAATAGAAAATGTAAAATATTTTCATTATATAATATGGATTACGTAGCGTCACGGACATTACATCTGTAAATGTCACGGACTTACAAATTTGTCCCATGTAAACAAAATCTCAAAAAGTCTACCAAAACAACAAAATTAACACTCTATAAACTTTCAAACAACCTTTTATTACCAAAATACATCAAATTACATACAAGAAAGCCACAACTTATTGAAAATTTTGTGGAATATTTTAAAATACTGCTTTTTATGTAAAAAAGTTTTTATTTTCGGCTATTTAAAATATCAAGTGAATTTCTCTAAAAATTATATGGTATTGTATTTGTAGTCCTTTTATAAATATGAGATGCAAAATGATTTATATCAGATGTATAAAACAGTAATATTTAGTACCTACATGGTTTAAAAACAGGTTGGCGATAATCATTTAACTATTAAACTTAACATTAAAAACAGGTTGGCGTTAATCGACTATTAAACCTAACTACAGTACTTGTCAAGTCTCTTGGTTACTCTTACATTATAACTGAATCAGTTATGTAAACTAATTAAAACATTAAGAAATTTGAATTTCAGCTTCAAACACGTATCGTCCCCTTGCATCTACGAGTGGCATGGGAGTTTTCTCACGGACATTATCCTTCGCTATCCATGATTGAATTGAAATGTAATTAATCAGCTATACAC
>NW_022752980.1:1886943-1949457 GCF_011630105.1 Anneissia japonica
GTATAAGAGACAGAAACAATAGAGGGCAGCAAACATTGTTATTAACTTTAGATTTCAGATTTTTTTCTTTGAATTGAAAATGTTTCTAATAAAACTAAGCTATAAATAACAAATAATTTCTCTTTGATAAAAGTTTGAATTAATAAATTAATAAGCATACAGTTCCTGGTAGGTAATGCACACCATCTTTCGTCATATGTAATGCATGCATGTTGAAGAATGCAGTGCACTCTTTGAAAACGAGTAGGGGATTGGCTCCCTGTGTGTTTCCCAATCACCAACAGAATTTCCACTGGAAATTAGCCTTTTAGACATTTGCATGTGATCCTAGGTATTCACATTGAATAAATTCAATCCACGGACCAGATCAAAATATTTTATAATATTTTAATTATAAGTTCTTTTCTTTGTATTTAGGTTTATATTTTTCTTTTAATTACTGTTCATTTTGATTTTTATTTCTGATTTGCATTTCTATTATTTTTTTTTTCATGTTATCATCATCATCTTTATTGTGCATGAGCCTTATATGAGTATATTCGCACAGCATTGATGGTTAATTATGTAACACTTAAGAAAATTAACGGATGTGCATATCAGATACGCAGTCCTTGAATGTGTTGATAGATGTTAATAACATGTTGAGGCAGGCTATTCAACAGACGGATGGTGCCTGGGAAGAATGAGCACTTCCTTAATGTTGTAAAGGTTTTTGTTACAATGGTATCCACTTGTAAAACCAGTGCTACTGTACGTCACTGAAAGTGCTCACTTTAAAGAGAAAATAAAATAAATAATTAAATAAATAAAAACACTTTTAAAAGAAATTAAACAGACTATTATGTAATTAATACATTGTGGCAGTACTGTATGTTAAGACCAGGTAAAATTTATTTGCTATTGTCACTTTATATGTTTTTTAAAACATTTTAAACAAATAAAAACTAAAAATATTATATATATTACTAAATAGTTAGTAGATTTTTAAATACAAATTAATTCATCCTATGGGTTACCATATATCATAACTAAATTCAAACTATTTCAAAATACAAGCTAACTTAAAATATATGATATAAAATAAAAATATATAAAATGTATATAAAATATATAAAATAAATATATTGATATCAATACGGTAGTATCGATATCAATCTCTACAATTCTGTTAACCTCAGCCGCACTAAGCCCCAGCTAGTACAGCAATTCAAATACAGCAACACACACTTAATGGATAAAATCTAAAGTTGGAACTTTTACAGACCTCTTATGGACTGATTCATAGCATGACAACAGTGAACTTCACCTGAAGTCCACAACTATTTCCTTTGTGCTAGAAAATGTTACACTGATGTTGTACATGGGACCTGGTCTCAAAAAGAAAGTACACATACTGGTACAGACGAAATGACGTGAAATTGATCTGACCTAGATAAGGAATTACATGCTTTTGGTGACTAAAAAAAACCTTTTGAAGTTGCTTTCTTATAAATTGCATGTCATGGTCACATAACCAGTACAGCCTAGGTCAGTAGACATAGAAAGTATGAGGTTACGCACTGATTCACACCCTATCGGGGAAGAGGAGCTTCGGATGTTTCATTCAACAGGCATTAAAATATAGTCCCAGTTAAGCTAATAAATTTTAATTAAATTTGTACATAAGTACATTATTAAAATCTTAATAATTAGAATGGGAAAATACTTAACCAGTTTATTCTTTACAGGCTAAATGGAGTCAATTAATTTAATATTGTATTTGTCATAAAATATAGAAACATCCTAAAAAATTTAATTAAAACATTTAGTTACACTGTACTGTACATTATTTAATCATGTAAAGAGATATTTAGGATTATAGGGTTACTTACAAAGAAATCTCATAATTCTTTGTAGTTTGCAAAGTCATCTTCACCAGAGCATGTATCCCGCAGTTACAGTTAGTAGCTTTGACTGTTGACCTATTGACCGACTTTTTAGAACGGCGAATCAACTACTTAATAATACAGTGAACGTTTTTATGATTTAATGCTTCCTCTCTAAATATTTAAAATTAATGGTAGAAAAATTAAATCATAGTAGTTCGAGCCAACTACCATGACTTGTCAATTTTGGGGTTTGTCTATTGTAAAACTTTGGTTCAGAATAGAGCACTGTACACATCATGAATATTATTCTAATTAATCAAATTTAAAACTACAGCTATCTTTTTGTACAAACTTCTCCATTATTAATTATACACGTCATTATACTTTCTACTGTGGTACGATTTAGATCATTATCCACGATGAGGATATCCCCAATTACAGGTGAGAAGGCATGATCATCATCAACATCACCTGTAATTTAAATTAACAACGTGTACACCTGTTCATGAAATTGATTTTATTAATTGATGAAGGCACACAGAAAGTGTACAAAAAACAGTACACATTAGACTCTTCCACTAATACAAACAGGGACTTTCTCGCTGTACGTAAAATTGAGGACAATATATTTTCATGTATGTACATGTGGGGCTAATTAAGACAAATGAAAAATATAAAGAAAACGTTTAATCATCTTTTGTAAGGAAGTACGCTTCTACAAATTGAACTAGCATTAAAGATATTTTCATGAATTGCCAGCCTAAATATTAAACACATTATGTACTCTGTATACTTAACCACATTGTGAGGTCCAAAGTAAATCAGTTGTGAACATAAACAGGAAAAACCCCAGGCGATCAGTGTTGAGGGTAAAGAAAGATACGTGAATTGGCAATGGTACGTAGCTGTGTTAAAAATATGACCTTAATTATGTATTATTACCTGTCTACTACTGATTGAATACTGTACTGTACTCAACTTATAGAACAGTATATCACAGTCCAGCTAAGGACATGAGCTTTCGATTCATTACTTAATAAGTATGGACATTAAAGAGCATCTTAAATCTGGAAAAACGAAAAATTTTGATATGTTGTTGTAAAAAAAATAATGAGGAATGTCTGATTTTTGTGTGTACTTATAAACCTGGTAGAAAAATGCCCCTTTAGAAAATTCATTTGTACACAATGTATCAATGTTTTTCTTCTGGAACCTACTGTAGCTTTAAATTATTCTACTCAACTTCCATGCATGTCACATGTCTCTTCAAAATACAAACTGATACTGAATGAAACTTGTATTTGAATAATTTTTTAGAATAGATTTTAGAATTCATACATGGTATTTCAGCACAAGTTTGAATTTTTACCGCAACTCATGCTGCATTCCATTGATATGAACTTTAAAGAAATCCAATTAAACGTAGAAATAGGAAACCTAGAAATATAGTAAAAACGCTGAATAGTAATATTCCAGCGTCGCGACATGCGGACGTTGGTACGAGTAGGTTAGTCTACAAACGTCGCCTAAAGTAATTGATTTTACCCGGCAGAACGAAAGAAGGAAACTCTGCTTTTCAGTCGTCTTAGGCCCTTGTTTTTTGATAATGACCTTTCAGAGGTCAAATTGCTGTCAAGAATATGAATTGCTGCTTCGCAGCAATGAATTATAGCTACTTGAATTGTATAAAGTCCACGTCAGCTAAATAGCTTTAGATTTATTGAATCATGATAAGCATGAACACTAAGAAACACCTTAATCTAGTATTCTACTCTACTTGCATATCTTTTTAGATTAATAATAGATAGAACATGATGCCTATAGTATATAGTAATTGTAAAAATAGATTTAGAAGTTTTTGCCATAAATTCAATTTTAATTAAATTCAATTATATTCAATAAAATCTCTAAAAAGGATGCTTTATTCAACCAAATATTCATTCTTTTTTGTAAAATTAGTGAATTTGCTACTTTCCTTAGACTATTATTTGGCTGTCTATTTTGAGCAGGGTAGGGTATGAGAATTTAGAATACAATACATAGAAGGCAAACAAAATAAACATTATTTTAACATACGCGCTGGAGAGCCAAATAACAAGTGCTAGTCTTTGAATGGTCTTTTCAAGGTTAATATATTATTAACAAACAAAATGTATTTTTGGTCCTGAGAACAACTTGCAAACTGTTTGCAACTTTTCCCATGGGTATGCCAAGTGTAAACTTACACTTTCCTTTCATTTCTACAATACACATGTGTAGGTGGATTGAGCCCCTGAATATTTGTTTTTTGCTTCAGGATGACTGATAATTATACTGTATATGTTAGAACAGCGTTGGTACCGTGTATGCCAGTCTACAACAAGCGCCGCCTAAATGTAATAATTAGCATGCTGAAATAGGCTAGTAAATAAGTTTAACTGGGTTCGTAAATAATATTGGCCTCAAAATATTGTGGCCGAGACACGGGCCAATTAAACGTAGAAATAGGAAACCTAGAAATATAGTAAAAATGCTGAATAGTAATCCTTAAACTAATTTAAAATTATGTTTTAGCATGTAACATTTGTATAATCCTAAAGCAGATTTATTATTCTTATTATTGTTACTAGGCCTATAATTGTTATTATTATCATTATTATTACTATACTGTAGTAATCACAATTTTAGTAGCCTGGGGAATATGTCGTTATAATATTATTAGCAGTGTACCTTGAATTCAACTACAAACATGATCATCTATTTATTGCATTAAACGGATATTTATTTTTCCAAATAGTATATTTGTACATCCACCTGGTACTTATAGTGCTGAGCATTTTCTAATGAAGTTCAGTAGTAGCAAGAATGCCTAGTTTGTTTTCTAGGAATATGCAGCTGCCACCCCACACTACATAAAACATGCTAAACTTTGGTTAAAAAAAATATTTATTTAAAGCAATCTGTTCATTATGCATACTATGCAGAATAGCATTCTAGTAGCAGTTTGATGACCAATGAAGATTATATATGCACAGTGCAATCATTTTTATCGCCTCACAAATGTTTCTAAGCAAGCAGCTTTGCATTTATACTGTACACTAAGAGCATGTTAATGTCTGACAATCGGTCTCCTCACCTTGAAGCAATCTAAAACTATGCAACTCACGTCCGCTACTTTGAAATTCACGTCTTACAGATTTCACGAAACACAGAGTGAAATCAGTAAGACACAGAGTTTTAAAATTATAATATTTTAATCTGTAGTATGTTCTCAATCATATGAAAATACTATATTCTCTGTATATTCCCTAATGTAAAATGTTGATTTTGTAGAGTAAACGCTCTTCAATAAATATAGGAAAAAATTATAAACAACTGTTAAAGCATATGGCACAAAAAAAAATTAAAGAAAAAAACAGTGACTTTTTTATAATTAATTTTTATTCTGATCTTTTACCAATTGACAATCTCAAACAGTTTCACAATCATATAAAAAACATTCTTTTTTCTGTGTATATTCCCCAATGTGAAATGTTGATTTTGTAAAGTAAAACCTCTTCAATACAGGAAAGAATTATTAACAACTGTTAAAGCATTTAGCACCAAAAAAAACCAGCTTTTTTGGTTTAAAAAAAAAATCAAATTCAGATCTGTCACCAGTTGACAATGATTCCACAATCTGCACTTCCTCTGTGGGGATGTAATTAAATTCAATTTAAATTAAGCAAAATTATTTATAGTTAGAGAGCTATTTATGTTAACTAGGTGTCTACATACCTTTCTATATTTTTGTTTTACAAAAATCTGGATTATTAAGTTCAAATTGTGCTTGTTTCTGTACAGTAACTTCAAATTGGGGTTTTAAATTTAACTTAGTTAATAATTTTTTAATCAGTTAAACTTTTTAATGTTCCTTTTTTTCCTGCATTTCTGTTGTTTTTGATGATGGAGTATGAGAAGTGTATTGTTTGGGTTCATGCCTACTTCTTGTTCCTGGCAAGATTGTACTTTTACTTTGCAGAATAATAGTAATTATCATTATTATCTATTTTTAATCCCTAATTTTCAGCTAGTTTTTGAACATGCTTTGTCCTATGAAGCTGGTATTGTTGGTATTGGTGGCATGCCTTTACCAACTGCCAAATTTAAACAACATTTAAACATACAAGCGAAGTTAGAATAGTACAGTAGCACTTTCCCTAGTTCTTTAGTGATGTTCTGATCTGATAATGTTAATTATTGTTGGATAATATCATTCATTCAAATAGGCCATTGAGTTTTTAGATGACATGGACAGTCAGACATATGAAGCCACAATCCTCGTAGAATAATAATATGTGTCAATGTTCAAGGTCCGAGGATTTATATAATCTCAAATGCAAAGAAATATGTACCCAAATTCCTAGTGGGTGTACAGGACTTCTTTTTATTGTTTGCTAAAACTACATCATCAAAGAAATATGTCCCACTGAATTATCTGGTGGGTGGATTGTACATTACTTTATAAAACTACTTCAGCGAAACAAGTATCATTTCCTGGAATAGTTTACTGAATCTCACCACCAACAACTAAAGGAGTGTTAAATCAAGATCATCTCTCAAACAAGTTAATCAACTTATATTCATATATCAGTCCCCTAATTAAGAGACAAAAGGTCATTAGGCACTGATTAACCACTTCAATTATGTGGGTAGAACCTTATGGTTAAATCATTATCCATTGATGAAGGAAACGTCAGACTTTTATGTGACAATATGATGATTGGTAATAATAATAATAATACTGTGTTACTGTATCCTTACAACAAAAATGAGAATTACTGTACAGTACATTGTTTATCAACTGACAATTTGTCATTAGGTAGAGTTGTATTCTAAAAGAAAAAAAAACATGGGTTACATGAAAGCATATGGTACAGCGGTAAAGCATCAGGCTTCCATGCTAAAGGTTTGGGTACGACTCCAAACCTGTCACTTATTTGTGTTCCTTCATAAAGGTACTTTGCAATTTCTATCCCTCGCAGATTGGGTAACTAGTAGGTTTGAACTTAAAATATACACTGATTACTATGTTGTAGGATTATAGGATACTCCCTCGATGTGCTGAGTATGTACTCTATTACGACAACCGAGGCAAATAATGTTGAGCATTATATATATATAGAATCTTGGTGTGATTAAAGCCACGTTCACATGTCCCATCGATCGCGAGCGGTTGAGATGCTGGGTCGTGAGTGAGATTGTGTTAGATAAAAAAAAATGGCCAAACTGCGTTCGTTACACCGCTTTCGAGGCGACCGGAAACAGATTTACGTCACATCCCAATTGGTTGTCGACATGCTAGGCCTGTGATTTCTGATCCTAGGCCTGGGTGGAGGTGGCATCGACGATCCTCCAACGGTCCCCACCTGACATTTTTGGGCGATCGCCGATGTTCCAAATTCTGTGGTAAACCGGCAAGTTTAACGCATTTCTATAACTTATATTGCATTTTCTCGTTTTATTTCGGAAAGCCACTGAAAATAAATAAATCTATATCATATTGTAAGTTCGCCTTTATTTTCGAATCATTAAGTTATAAAAATTTGCATTTTAAAAACTTCCGAGCGTAGGCCTAGGCGTCGGTACACCGCCGTACACGTACGTCATTAAATCATGTTTGTAGAAGAAATGTACGATACGATATCCACGAGTAATATTACTTTTAAACTTAGTTATTATGTGATTTATTGTTGTTATATTAAAAGTGATTTTCAAGTTTGTATATGGTTAAATACCACGCCATTCTTAACTCCAATATACTGTAATAATATTATATTTTATTAATATTATATATTAAATATATTATATATCCAATATATTAATATTCCAGCCAGGAAACGTGAAGTCACACTTTCCTCCCTTACTTTGACCCCGGAGAGATGCTTGTATCTGATTGGCTTTCACACAAAAGAGGTCCCAGCTCGCTGGCGACCCGCTTGCAAGCGGCTGTTCACATGGATCGAGAGCGAGCTACATCGAGAGCCGCTTGAGAGCGGCTTGTCGTGGGTCACCCACGACAAAAACCGCTCTTGAGCGGTTGTTCACATGAAGGCCCGACTCGTGAGCCGATCGTTCGCTAGCGAGCGACCTAAGAAATGTGAACGCGGTAATACTTAATACACTGGGTTATCAGTTTAATAGATTAGCCAGCTTTCCTAAAATAGCTCTGTTTCTTCATTCCTCTCACTCTGTAATACGTACTGTAACTCTCAATGGAAGCACCTTTACAGTATGTGAGGAATCTTAGCAACAACAGTTAGGTTAGGCTTTCAACCATGACAGTGGTTTTAAAATGTAAAGGTGTCCCTTTAATATAACAAGGTACTTTGAATAGCTCCACCTAGGTGTCCCCAGGGAATAGAATATTCGTTCCATTTGCTCATAAACAATGATGATAGAAATAATGATACATTGAGGCCCTAATGTTCTCTAAGATGGGACATTTCAATAGATCTTTTGTTCAACCACTGAATACACAATCAACCGAAAAGGAATCCTGTGGTAGAGATAATTAGGATTTCTTATTGTCATTTAAAGAACACTCAAGGATACTTCTTAGTAAGGCTTATCAGGTACTACCTAGTATAAAAAATATTTAGAAGTCTATATAAAAGTATTTAGCCTTGGATTCAAATTTCATACATACTTTCATCTTTTATCTTTGGTTGTGAATTGTAACAGTGAACTCTTATGCATGCTAAATTCACCATGCTATCAACTGGAAAATTATCCAATGATGTTTGGCCATAGCCACTGTCAGTATTGAGTAATAAACTTAACAATATAAACATACACAAAATCACTTTGTACGAGTAAGTTATTAGTCCTCAATTAAAAATTAGAATAAAACCATTTCCCTAAAAAAAATTAACAGATGTGTATTGTTGCTCTGCAGTGTAAGTATTCTTTGCAAATTGGCAGGCAATATGGGTTTCACAGTAAAATGTCTGTAAATTAACAAAACTGATTTTTATTTTTTTTAAATCTGTCTTTTATTGGAAATGTTTCGTATCAAAAAATACTCTGTTATATGATCTAATTAATATTGACGAGCTAAATCATGTAGTATAATTATCAAATCAATTTATATTTTGGAATACTGTATTAGATAGTATTAATACATACTCCAAGTATCGAAATGCACGTCATCGTGTCGGGATTCAATATTTCATAATTAATTATGTCATCATCAGGAATTCCTGATGATGACATAATTAATGTTGAAATATTGAATCCCGTGCAATATTGATGACGTGCATTTCGATACTTGGAGTATGTATTATACTATCTTATCTGAGATTAATCAGTGGACCTTTCGGAATACTGTATTATTTTTGCAATTGTAATTGTAGGAAGTTTCTATCCAAAATACACAGATGTTTAGTAAGAATACTGGAAGTAGCTAAAAATTATGTTGCTTTTAAAACTCAGTCCACACTACCAAATTTGATGTGACAAATCTGTGTGATGTGCCATATACTGTACAGTATGGGCATGGTCATGTCATATTTCACCCGAATATGGGCATATCACACTTTATGGTATTTGTCAAATAATGTAGGATTCCAAAATAAATGTGTAGACAAACTGCAAGAACCTTTAATGATCAGCTACTATACCTGGATACAGCCAAGTTTATTTCCACAGAAATACTCACATAATATAAATACAACAATATAGAGTAGTAGGCCTATATGCATTTACTATATGTAGGAATGTAGATTACTGTGCCGTGTACAGTAATTATTAAGTGTCTAGAACAGTCCTAAACAAACAAACATAGCTTTAGAATGACAGTAGATAATGCAAAATGCAATACTTTGATGCCAGATTAAATTTCAACAAATATGACTAAAAATTCAACATCTGATATTGACCTCAAAAAGAAAAACAAACTAGCATTTTTGTTTGTTTGCTAAAGAAAATAAGATCGCCAGTAACAGGAATATTGATGACAACTGAAGATGAATTTGTTAGTAATTTTCAAGCCAATTAGTCAGAAACCATATGTGGAGAAGATGCTCTTATATGACAATTAAGTACAAAAGACTAATCAGTGTTAGTGAGAAGATAGTGAGCTTGTAATCTTCACGGTAATCTGGAGAAAATGAAAATGAGGAAATGAAATTAAAGCGCATCAATTGCTCCATGTATCATTCATGCACCGTTCACTTTCACGGTCCTACGCATTTTGAACTTCATGCTGTTGTGATTTCTGTCCTAGTTAATCTGTCAGATGACTTTTTATAAAGGCCTGAGAAATGGACAGAGAGGAGATACGGGAAAGCATGTGAGCGAGTAATGAAAAAGTTTATGTAAAGAGCAGTGGATAAAGTAGTAGGAATCAAAAAAAGGTCAATTCTAGCAAAATGTTAGGCAGCTTTTTGTCCATGCCATCAGATTAAATTAATATAGTTAGAATGTAGTTTTCTGTACAATTGTTATGATTCAAATTGAGGTTAGGTTAAACTCTTCTCTGTGAATTTAACTTGTGTCCGCATGTCTGTACAATTGTTATGATTCAATTTGAGGTTCGGTTAAACTCCTCTCTGTGAATTTTACTTGTGTCCGCATTTTACCCACAGTTGTCTTTCTCCAACCACAAGTAGAAATGGGCACGTGGAAGATTATAATGCAAAAGGGCTAATTAAAAAAGCAATATTACGGATTTCTCTACAGACATTTGAGTACTGTATGTCATGTTCCATAGATGTGATACAATAACTGGTGTAAAAGTGTGAAGTGCATAGTGGTCTTCTTGGCTTGATTAAATGCTGCTTACAGCAACTTCTCAGCAGAGTGCATTTTATTGGTGTTGGTGTATATACAGTAGATATAATGCATTATACCTAACAACAAGCTACATTTTGTATCTTTGGATGTTTACCAATTTACATGCAAAATACATAATTTAATCAAATGGTTATCTGTAACAGTTCTAGTCTTTAAATTAAGAATTACAGCCAATCAAATAATGGAAAGGTTATGATTTTTATAATATTCTAACAAGCACTGATGAATAAATCCACTATAGACATGGGGCAGCTTCTACATAAGCCTACACTCTTGATTTTTTTTTGTGCAAATATATAAAGTCCCTGGATACATTGTATTGTCCACAGAGGAAATTCACAATTACCTTGATTCAATTTTCCAATTCTTGCAATTTATAAGTTCAGTAATTTTACTCAATCCTAATATCTTGAACTGTTCATTCATTACAGAAACATAATTTAATAACTTTAATTGAAGGTTATAGTACTATTGCCAATCTTGCGAGACAATTTCAATAAAACATTTAATCTTTACAATTTTTAAACTTGTTTTATATGTGATTAGATTATGTGTTTTTTTAAAAATAAATCCCACAACATAACACAGTTATTAATAACATCTACGGTATTGCTGGAGTGATTAGTATTAATTAATTCAAATTTGAGCTTCCTCCGCAAGTAATTAATCTCTCATTATATATTCAATTAACTTATCTGATCTTTTTTTGTGTCAATTAAATTCAAAGCAATGTTGAATCGTGGCCTTAATTAATATTTGTATAAATTATTTCTTGATGGCATATTGCAGATGTTGAAAATAGCTAATTAAAACCAAATGATCCAATAACTTTGTCTGGTCTTCTTGATATAACATGCCAATTTTAATTAAAATATAAGCAAGATAAATTTAAATTGTAAAAATACTTGTTTGTTTAGCGTTATTGCCATCTCTTAATATTGACTTGCATCTGATTGACTTTTCTTTCCAAAATGGAAGACCAAAACTCTAGAAATGCTTAATAAAACTGTTTTTGCACGATACTTTACAAAAATTAAATCTCAATATGAGGCTTAGGGAGTGGATTGGTGT
Organism: Anneissia japonica; assembly: GCF_011630105.1. Lineage (NCBI taxonomy): Eukaryota > Metazoa > Echinodermata > Crinoidea > Comatulida > Comatulidae > Anneissia > Anneissia japonica. Next base: position 1,898,697 of record NW_022752980.1, read on the forward strand.
TTACTGTAGTACGATGATATAAAACCATTCCTACTTTAACCTTTAATCTGTCTTTAAATTATTTTAATACAATGACTTTCACAAAGCAGATGCTGATGTCTTATATCACAAGCTTCATTAAATCTTCATCTTATCGCATCTCATAAGTACCCGGTATTAATTTTAAAATGCAGGATTTCATAAGGTAATATATGACCCCTTCACTTCAAGTCCCTATTATACTCAATCAGGCTACTAGTTTCCAGCTCAAATCAATGGTCTAAAAATATATTCAAAAATGAAACCACGCCGTAATAAAACTGACCACTTTCAAATAATTTATTCAATATGTTTAACAATCAGCGATATGGTAAACTGGAAGAACTACACGGCAATATCCCAATAGTATTGAACAATTTTTAAATTAAATTACAAAGACATCCGACATCATAACTTCGGGAGTGACTGATGTCCAATCATGGTTTGCTAAGTTATGCAACAGTCCACATCTTCATGCACCACAACATTTATTGTGTGTATTTGTCTTGTGGATATTTATTACTTTACATGGGAATTCTATAATCATGTTTGGATACAATAATTAATAAGTATGTTTAATTACCAATACTTTTATGTGGTCAGAATGCCTGTACTGTATCTGTAAAGTCAGACAAGATTTCAAGACTAGAGGTACAGGTATACTGTACTCAATATAATAATGTACTAATAACTGGTACAGTATCTAAAACCTTTCATTCTACAGTATATCTCACATTTATAGCACCAATTCCCAAATAATGAACAAAGGGGAGAAAATATTCCCTCTGGTCATTAGACAACATGTAAGTACTGTACTTTGGCAAACTGCCACCAAATGTAGCCTTCTGTACCCCTGGGGAGGTCTTGTGGCCATATACAGTACACAAAAGTACTATGCTATGCACTCATACTGGGCAAATGTAGGTAAAGTGCCCTGTCCACGAACAAGTGGGAATTGAATCTGTGACACCAGGTTGATCAAGTTTCGATGATGACCATAAATTCTGAACATTAAAAACGTTACCACCAGTGGCTGCTACTGTATGGTTGAAGGATTTATTTGTTGCTTTTTATGAACAGATTTCCTTAATTTTGAGTTACATGACTTACTGCAAAAGATTACTATTAAATATTACATAAATTTAATTAATTAAAAGAATATAAACAAATTATTTGAATTTCAATTATTAAACTGTGACACCAGGTTGATAGTCAAAACCTCAACTGGCCCCTGAACTACAGTAACTGCGCCCACTGAAAATTCATCTGTGCATTAAAAGTAACAACTGCTCATCTATCATTTTCTTTCTAATGTACACAGTTTATTATTGTACTTATTTACTGAACAGCTCTTAATCATATGGATAGTTTGTCTACATGCATATTTACCTAATTAATAATTCAATGTACAGTACAGTACGGATATCTTATGCTTATTGTTTTACTAGAGCAACTGTGCCTGGATCAAGTTTCTATGATGATTATAAATTCTGAACATTATGTATTAAAAATGTTACCACCAGCTGCTATGGTTGAAGGATTTGTTGCTTGTCATTTGTTGCTTTTTATAAACAGATTTCCTTAATTTTGATTTATATGACTTGGTTGGAAAAGTTTACTTTTATAATTACATCAATTTAATTATTAAAAGAAAACAGATTACTGTATTTGAATTTTAATTATTTTCTTTTTTCCAAACTAGTAGTTTTAAAATTCGTGTAAACAATTAAGAGTACTTGTTTATAATATAACTAATGACTATTTACCATAATTGTTTACTGTATACATACTTTTACTTAAACTACAGTGTTGTTTTTCATTTTATTTTTGTTTATGTTTATCTACAGCCTCTGTTTTTACTGAAGAAATTAAATTGGTTGTCGGTGGGTGGTCGTTACTCTAATGACGTCAAGAGTTCTGAGATAGTGGTGCATTAATAGTGAAAGTTCGATCAACACAAAATTGTAGGATTAGCAAATTACTTTGGCTATAGTTTATCATATGAAAGATAGTACAGCCAATTTATTTTTGTGGTTGAAACTGCACACTGTGAGGGTAAAAGGGAATTTTCTTTCTTCACTCTGCTAGTATCTTTTGCAAGGCTTTGGTGAATACTTGTGGCCTTTTTTATCCGAAACCCACCAATGTATAATTAATTATCACCATACAATACCGATACTTGTTATAAATGTACGATTTGCTTCTATAAGATATTACCAGTGTTAAAATTATTGAAATGCATTTTTTCTATAGTGTTTATGTTTACGTTTGAACATTGCACAAAAGACTAAACATGTCCGTCACTGCTGGGTCTATTTTTAGAATACGCCTATTAATTCATACTATTGGTTTTGATAAGAAATGACTTTTACTGTAAGTGTAAGTATATTATACTTCTTAACCTAAAAATGTAAAACTATATGCAAACCTCTAATGGGATATAAATAAATTTTATACAAAGTGTAGAAAATGTAATAGAAATTGGGCCAGTGACCTAGATTTTGAGTCTCATTTGGTTTATTTTCATTGTAGTAAAGGATTTCTGATTTCTTGGTATACCATAGATCAGATCAGTCAACCTGAAATCATTGTTCTCATCATTCAACCTTTGTGTATAATCATATTTATTCAGTTACAATTTTAGGTTTACATGTCACAATATTGTTTGCCAGTCCATTGACCTTTTTGATTGCCTTCTGTAATAGTACATTATGGTTCTCCATTAGTTGATTAACACTATAAAAAACATACAACACTATACAAAGTGTTTGTTATTGTTTTCACTACAAGTATAGTACAAGAGCACCATCAACAATCACAACCCATTTTTGTGGGAAAATGGAGAAGGGACGGGAAAAGGGAGTGAGAAAGGAGGAGTTCATCTCTCTATATTATAGTAGTAGATGCCAACCTTCCAATAATCATAATTCAGTTTTTGTGTATTTTACAGATTAACAAAAAAAACTTGTAGTAAATTGTAGTGGTGGGGTCTATCATCATACAGTTTTATATGAACAGTGTCTGTTGTTTAAATGACGAGGAACATATGTTAGCTGATAATGCTACATTAATGTACAGTTAATATAAATTTATGCACATATTACCAAATTTCTATTCTTTGCATAGATCCTACAATTGGTTGGTGACCAGTAGAAAGCTTTTCATAGTAAATCCATCAATCATAGAAAAGTACATTTCTTTGGTTTGTTTCTCATTGGAAGCTGATTTGATACTATTTGAGCAACTGTGTTTATAGAAATCTATATCTTTCAGTCCTGTCAAATATACACTAGATATGCAATGGTGGTATAAAACCCTGGAGAACATTCACACAATGTATTGTAAGCAATTGATTTACCAGCTGCATAGTAAGTTTTTAACATGATTTATTTTCTTTACAGCTTAACGTATTAGAAAATAGGAGGACTGCTGAGCCTTGTGTATTTCTTATTGATTTTCTTTCATGCCTCGTTGGTCTATATACAAGACGGCTTTACTAATGCCCCTTTAATCAACTACCAACAATATTATAATTAGCAAGGAAATCAATATAATCCCAAGAATGACGCTTGGGGGGAAACGATGTATAGTGGGGGGTTAGCAAGTTGAGTGGGGTTTAAAAACATGGTAGAAACCTCGACAATACTGAGTTCTTGATCCCAATTAAAAAACATTTAAGCCTTTCCTTTAATGTTGAATTCAAGCATATTATTTTTTACCTACTGTACATGTAGGCCTTACAGTTAATACTTAGGAGTTTCCTGTGTATATAGCATGTTATTGTAATAGACTAAAATAGCATTCTGATTAGTACTGATAGCATAAAACTGACCGTAAATACTAACCACATCCTACTAATTTACTGTACAAGACGGTGCTGAGCTGAAGGAACAATTTTAAGGAATGATAGAATCAGGCATAAAAAGAAAATTTGGTTATACTTTTAAATACAGTATATCAAATGTACAGTATGCTAGTAATTCAAACCAATGAAAACCGTGGTTAAGAAACAATTCAGCTAAAAGAATTTGCTAGTTATACTATAACGAATCATAAAGAAATTCTGTTGAATTAACTGTTAAATGTTATTTACTGTAACTAAGAAAACATTAAACTGATTACTTTACAAAATCTAAAAACATGTATACACTCCTTTTTTTCGGCTGAACAACATATCTTTAAAATGCATACCTTATTACCTTTATAAGCAAACATGTACAACATAAAGATAATTAATTCTTTAGACAAATATATACAGTAACAATCATTCATTCGTACAGCATATTGTATGGCTCCCTTGCTCAGTTTGAAGCCATTCCCTAGAGCAAACCGGAAGGAGTACAAAAACCACATGAAGTAAACACATGCTGTAAAACAATGCATTTACAACATATCCAGTTATGATAAGCATGATAATTTTTCTGTCCCTTGGATCTGTCATGCAGTGATGATACATGTGTTTGTGATCTTCACAAAGAAACAAGAGGTACTGTTTCACAAAGAAATTCCTAATTGGTTTGGAAAAAAATTTTTTTAATTTGAGTCTATATTGCAAGAAGTGGCGAAATAATTTTCAATTACTTCAAAAATGCGCTCATCAAATAATACGACAGTTCACTTTAACGAGCATTTAATTTAAATTATAAATTATTTAAATTGCAAGCCAACTAAAAATATGGAAGGCTGTCACATGTTAATTTTAGGGACATCTGCAGGGGTGTATCCAGGATTTTTTCTGGGTGGATCGTGATTATAATTTGTTGGACCTTTTCAGTGGCAGACAGGGAAATCGATTACAGCACCACCAGCCTGAAGCGGATGGCAGGCTCAGTTTCAGAATTGCTAGAATTGAAATAGATTACATCACACAACTGGCAATGTCTTTGGACTCATTGCTGGTACCTCATCAATGCTTTTTCATTTATGTCATTGTAAAAAGGCCCTAGAAAAAATATTTTTTGGAAGAAATGTGGACCTTTGAAAAATTTGGGAGGGGGGGGAGAAGCGGCTCTGTCCACACTATTAGTATTAATATTTGTCAAATATAGTAGAATTTGACAGTATGTTGACATGCCTTTATGGTGTGGGAAATTTGAATTGACTAAATTTGGCACCTGTCTAGCCTTTGGAGTTTTTGACACCACCAAACAGAAGGGAACAAAACATTTTATTGTTGCCTCGTCAGGTATGGGTGAATTAGGCAGGAAAAGGCTTATAACACTCTATTCTAGAAAACAGTGGAACAAAATGGGTTTGTTGTAACATCAATAGTAAGGTAAATGGAAATCATGTTAAGGTACTTAAGCAATTAAAATATAGGAAGCAAGTAAACAATCACACATGAATTACTGCTGCACGGTCGGTTAAATCAGTAAACTCAAAAAGAACACTTGATTTAATTTTGGTTTACAACTGGGCATTTGATATCCTTGACCAAAAGTCTCCTCCCATTTGGAGGAAATTTACAAACCAACTAAAGGCAGATTGATATTTCTTATGTTACACTATTTAGGAATTGTGGAGATGCTTGTTAAAACTTATTGAATATACTGTGATATTTTTAGTGGATTTTCTGTTACAATTTGTTTCTATTGTAAAAGTAAGATTATGAAGAAATGCATGGACACTAAAATTATATCAAATCATATTAATTTCTTTACAAAATTATATTACACTAAAAACAAATTGATAAAGTATCAAAGAATAACTTTAATTAACAGATTGCACATAATAATTTAATTAAAATCATGTGTGTCAATTCTGTTATATTGGCCCCCCAAAGTAAGCAAGCTTCCTCTCTAATCTGCCAAAATCACTATCAATAATTCCCACAATTTAGGCTATCACGTTTAACTTTCGCTGAAACTATTCTAAAAAAAAAAATGTAATTTGCAAACCAGATTTAAGTTGTTAAATTATTTTCAGACTGGATTTAGGCCAAATTGCACACAATTTTAAGCAATGTAGCTAAAGGAAAACAGCTAGAGTTTAAGCACAAGCTTGTAGATCAGTAACTTACATCTTTTGGCTGCTTCCTGAGTTTCTTAAACATGGCTGCTCTGGTTTGTATTGGTGGGTTGAGTCACAATCAAAAATTGGTAACAACCGACTGACTACATCGGGCCGTCCAATCAGTTTCTTTGAAAGAAAAATCCTGTACGGTACAAGGGAAAATTTTATTTATTAAAACAGTAATGGGCGATCATGTACACTATGATAGAAAATTAATTTTTTTTTAAATAAAGAATTAACTTGTTAATGGTAAAATATGGAAAATTCTCAAAAATTAATTAACATTTCCGAATGAACATACAGTACTTGCCTTCGTAGACTTAAGCATGAACAAATAAATTACGGCAGCAAACAACCGAAACAAGTATATAAAAGCAGACACATTTACAATGGTACAGTATAAGGCCTAAATTGTTTGTTTGCCCTTTAATGCTGAAAATTGTATAGGAGGGGCGGGTACATAACATTTTTTTTTTTTTAGTTTTTTTTTTCTCCTGTCACCAATATTAAATCCCAATGCTTGCAATTAACCCTGTCTCACTATTTGTTTTTCAAAGGGTATTCATCAGTCTGAAAAATAATAACCCATAATCAATTTTGCAATGAATTTAGGCCTAGAATGGCGTTACCTTACATCAGACACCAAATTTAGGCAACTCTCTTTTGCAAAATGGAGAAAAATAAAGATCACTTTTGAAAGTTGTGAACAAAAAATTGAAAAAAAACCCCATTTTTTTAAAACGCCGCCCCTATTTTTCCATGAGCTAGGGGCGGGCACTGGAGGGCAAACAAACAATTTTTTTTTTTAGGCCTAATGACCATTCAAAAACATTTTTGCCCAGTTTACTGTATAGTATTACTATCAGAAAGAAGTTGGCACATAATTTCAAAAGTTTTTTCCATGATTTTCATCAGATTAGTATAAAATATACCAAATCAAAATTTGCAACTAGGGGGAAGAGAATAACATTCATTAATGAAAATGAAAAGTAATCTCAAATGACAACAATCAACATTTTACAATGCACTCTTACAGCCATCCCATGGAAAAACAACTTAACTGCTTTTATATTTTTGTTAAGTTAGGTTGTCTTGGAACAGCCGTCTATTAGGGAAGGAAGGGGATCACCAGAAAAAAAATATGTACTCTCTTCAAGACGATGAAAAAATACTGATGACACCGAAACCCTTTCCAATACAGTACACTTCCTCTACTGACACATCAATCGTCTTAAATCTGGACTCAAGAGACTAAAAGGGGCAGTGAAGCTTCTTTTAAATATTAACTCCAGAGACCGAAAAGGGGTCAGCGAAGCATTAGCAATATGGCTGATCTACTACTAGAATCTACATACAAGCACTTAAACAAAGTGGCAAGACACATCTCCTCACTTGGCCTTCAGACAATGTTTTATATCTACCATATGGTTAGCATCACTTTCTAGTGTTAAAAATGTTGGTTTATCATCAAATCTCACACTTTAAGTAACTGTTGTGTACACCTGAGAGATGTGGATTAAGAGTTATTGAAAGTAAATGTTAAAGTGCAAGTAATTTACAAACACTAAAATTTAATGCTAAAAAACACATGAACAATAATTTCATGACATATAGCAAAGTAGGTTTAACATTGTTAACTGTGATAACTTTTTTGTGTCCTTTTATTTCATCAAACAGATTTCCTTGTTTACATTTTCTTTCACAAGTTTAAACCACTTTCCCATGAGTAGGAGATTCTCTCTGGGTGCAACTCCCAATCCACCATTAGTTCTGCTGCTACCTGACACATTGCATTTTAGCGTGGCAGTCATGGGTTCGGTATGAATACTTTTTAGTAGTTACTAAATAGTAACTTTTTTGACAAAAGAGTCACTTTTACTAACCTTGGAAAACCATTGGGACAAAAGTAGGTAGAGATCCTACCATTCAAACGATTGAGAGATCAACTGAATGCCAGGTGCTACTATATTGTCCTTCAGTATAGTAGTATGAAACTTAACAAAATTGCCCAGAAAATCCTCACTTACCAGAACAGTTGGCCAGAGAAATTATTAAAGATGATCTGCAATGCCATGCACTACGAATGTCTGTATGTATGCAGAATTTTTGAACCACTATAAGTTACTTATAAGAAGCAAACCAGAGTGTACTTGCTACCATCTTCAAGTTATTTCCAATAGGATAAAATAACATATTACAACATTTTCAACATTATTGTGATAATAAAAATGTTGAGTAGACTTCTTGTACATTGTCAAGCAGGGGCAGATTTAGGGGGAGCCGGCCTGGCCCTGGCCCGACCCCCCTTTTGGGAGGGGAAAAAAAAGGGAAAAAAAAGAGAAAAAAGAAAGAAAAAGCCCAGAACACCACAAATGTTATTTTCGGGCATTTAGAACACACAAATTTTGCGGGGATTTCCCCCGGACCCCCTACGATAGTGTTATCTCGATCAGCCGAACTTTCGCCCCCCTCCCTTTTAAACATCTCTGGATCCGCTCCTGTTAAGTTTGGTCTTATAAATAAGAAGTTAAATCAAAGAGGTAATTTTAAAAGACACATAAATTATAAGAACTATAGTTCCTATAATTTATGCATTTTCTTATTTTTCTGATTTATAGATCATAATAAAAGATTAGCTGTTAAGCTTCTTTTTCTATTTTTAATGAAAAAAAGATTAGCTGTTAAGCTTCTTTTTCTATTTTTAATGAAAAAAAATCTTTATAACAAATAAGCTATTCAAATATTCTACTTTTTTTTCATTTTATTTATTTAACGGAAGATCTAATAAATTACTTTAATATATATATATATATCCAATAATTTTTTTTATTGGGCCTTATGGAGATATCCTAAAATATATGCAAAATTTAATTAACATTGAATTTCTCATTTACAAACAATCAGATATGAATGACATAAAACAAAGGCCTTTTTGTTCAAGTGGATTTGAGTCTTTTGTTATGGAATTTGGTGTTATAATTTCCATAATAATAATAATAATAATTTTGGCTTATATAGCGCATTATGCTAAAGCCTCAATGCGCTTAACAGTAAAAATAGAATTCGGGAAAAAAAAAAAAAAATAATAGATTGATGAGACACTGAATGTAATATAATTCATACAGTATTTTGCATATATACAGCTTCTTCATATCAAATCGTAAATGAAATCTGGTCTAAATATTATACATAGGGCAAAGTAGATGGATGCTAATGCTATCCTAGCGAAATGCACAAATCTGTAGCAGCACCATTTTTTGTTAACATTATGAAAACAGATGAATAAATAAAGATGTACTTACTTTATTATTCTATATATTTTTTGACTTGGATATATAAAGCAAACATACTGAATTCCAAAATACGAGCAACAACCACACTAATTATACCTTGAAACTCCTATTTGGAATAAAAATTCATGCAACAATGGAGGTATAAAATATAACTTATGCTTTCACGGTTGATGGTACGGTAGATGGCTAGTAGTTAAGCAGGTAAATGAAAATTTACCTACGACTGTAAGGTGTGCACTGAAAAAGTCAAGCAGGGACGGATTTTAAGTGAGGCCGAGCCAGCCCTAGCCCCTTTTGGAAAGTAAATAAAAAGAAGGGGGGAAAAAAAGAAAGAAATTATGATCGCCCAAATTGCTTCAAAAGTTATAATTCTAGGCGTCTGGAATCTCTAGATAGTGATGTCTCTCGATTGCTAACCCCCTGCCCCACCCTTTTATAACTCTTCGGACATCTCTGATTCCGCCCCCTGTCAAGGATTCTAATTTTACTAGGCCAGGCAGAAAATTTGGTATCTGAACCTCTACAAATTATTAATGGGTTATATGATAATGTGGCCCTATTTGAGTAACTTACTGTAGAACTACTTACTGTACTGTATAAACTATATAAATCTTTTCATTTATCTATACATCTATTGATCTATTGATGGATTAATTTTTTTTTTTTAAACCAAAAAATAAATATTAATAGCAAGCTAGCAAATGTCCCAGAACCAGATATTGGTTTCATCCAGCGGAATCATGACTGAACTTCAGATCAGATCGTCAAACGAAAGGGCAGTACAGTAACATAAAGCTCCTAAGTTCACTGACGTCGTTTTTTTTCAGGTCTTCTTACATGATTAAAGAGGTCCTCCCAGACTATTTTGATTGGCATGAACTACAACTGAAACTCTATTGGGATTAGGTTTAGCTGATTCATTTTTACGAGCACATAGCTTTCATTTTGGGTGTTTAGGCAAAGCGTAACATACACAATCTTGCTGGAAGAATGCACAATGTCAATTTTTGTACTGCAGACACACCAACAATGATATCAAATTCCCAAGGAAGAAGACAAGAAGTTATATAAGACATTCCAAAATCAAAATGTATAGAGAAAAGCAAATTTATAATTTTTTTTTTTTTTTTGTAAAATAACAATTCACAATGGAGAATGCATTTCAAGGCATGCTACTACTTAAGGAAAGTAGGGAATAGATTTTCCCTTTTCCCAACATCAGTAAATCTTATCATTGGCAATTCTCATTTTAATACTATCCAGTTAAGTCCAACCCAGGCCTGTAACTAAGTTCATGTGAAGGGGTGGGGGCTTCCTATATGCCAAGTTTAACTCATAAATGTTTCCTTAATAGAAAAAGGTAATGATAAAATACCACTACACTAACTGTTCAAAAAGTGGGATTCAGCAAAACCCCCAAAAATCATTTTGGTTACAGGCCTGAAACACACAATATAAATTATGAAATGAGTATGGTTCCAACATGTTCTAGTGCAAAAGATACCATGATTAAAGTTTTCAGGTTGAGGTCAGACCAGCTCCAGCAATCAACACCTCAGATTTGAGTATATAAGATTGTCAGAATACAAGGTGTATTTTCTATTATGATTTATTCACCATGAGACCTCTGAAGCTTAAAAGTGAAATCTGTGCAAATAAACAATAATGGGATATCCATTTAGTCACAAAGATAACAATTGGTTATAAAGAACACGATGGACCATTCAGCATCATAATAACCATTGTTGTTGTCACTATTCATCATCACGATCTTCTTCAGCGTCCTGAGTTTGTACGTATAGGGTTGGGTTGTTGTGTAGCTAGCCCAGTTCCAATTCAACCATGGTGAAATATTCTACAACTGCCCCAGTAAGATGGAAACAATCTCCGCAGCATTTGGAGTTACAATAAAAGTGGTTGATCAGTAAACATCTAAAAATCTACAACAGTACCTGCCTAGAGTGGAGAGCCTAGGCCGCACACCACACATTGTTTGACACAGTTGTCAAGCCGCCAAGGTGTTGATGATAGCGAGTAGGCTACATGCCTTGGCTACCTTTCGGGGTGGCCTTACATGTATTTCACCATCATTTTAAATACTCATCCTCAAATGACAACCTAAAACCCACATTGCAAACCTTTCACAACATCAATATTTACTTATAAAAAAGGAAGAGAATTTAAATTTTCTTTGATAAACATGATTAAGAAGACTTACCAAATGAACATGTGTATCTTATCCTCACATAGATTATCACAATTATACCACCACCAGAGAAACAGAAGAGCAAGAAAGAGCACTTCGCGGAAATATCGGATGAGGGCGCTGTTGACATTACACATATGGCTCTGTACACAGCCAGTACACAGCGATATGATACCGTTAATAGTCATTTCAACAACATGGCAAAATTAAATTGTATTCAATTCAATTTAATGGCTATCACTTTCGTAAGAGCTGGACAATACCTCACGGTGTATCCGAATATAAGAAAAAAGTTAAACTAGAAGTAAATTCAACTAAAATAAAATGTATATACAAAGTAAAACTTATTACATTATTGGTTATTTAAAAAAACCCCGAAAGATAAAGAAGGATAAAAGTCGCAATCAATCAACATTGCATGTGGTAGTTTTAGAGTACCGTATTATTTACAAATTTGCAGCCACGTTAGTTAATGTATTTCTACTTAAAAAATTACAATGTATAGGCCCCTATATTTCAAATTAAAATATAGAGCTTAGAAATAAATTATCATATAATTATGTTCATAATTATTATCAAATTAAAAAGGAAAACAAAAACTAAGTAAAGTGTAATGGGTAGTAATCTGACCATGAATTTATTTCGGATCTTAATTTCCATGCGCCTTCGAGAAATACTTTACAATAATTACTGTATCAGATATTGCTGCTAATTTATGGTTACCAATTTGGTCGAAAGATTATCGAGAAATGGTGTTTATAATCTAAAAATCCAGTTATAAAAGTTCCCAAAATTCACCTAATCCCCATTTAACAAGATAATTTTTTCAAATCATTAAAAGCCTTTTCTCTAAATGCCTGGATTTTATCACAAATAAATTAAAAAAATGGTCGGCTGTTACTTTTTAAATTGTGGGAGCATAATTTACAAAAACCATCGTTTTCATCCATGTTTTTAGTCTGTTAAAAAATTGTATCATGAAATTATTTTAAATTGAATCAATTGATTGCCAGCCTAGATCTCCATACAAGTCGTCTTAAGTTACATTTCGTGGTGCACACATGATAGTTTAAGCCATTTGATATTTTTAACTTTTCTAATGTAATTATTTGAATGTTTCGATATTTCTATATGTATTTTTAATTTTGAATTAATTGACGTTTTTGAAATTTAATTATAATAATATGGTGTATATATATATATATATATATATATATATATATATATATTTGATATATATATATATATATTTTTGTAATATGATATAAATTTTTAACTTTTCTACTTGAATTATTTGAATGTTTTGATATTTCGATATGTATTTTTCCACCTTGTGACTTGTTTTCCTATGTTGTCTTTATTTGTTGATTGTAAACAAACGTTTTCAGCCTTTGGCTGTTGTTTTGTTTTGTGTGTTATACCTTAATAAATAAATAAATAAAAATATTGGAGATTGTCTAGTTTTGCAGTGTTGATTGATCCGATAGGCAATACATGTACGGTACTTGATGGTTCCGTTACAGTCAGTGGCGGCGCCAGGATTTCCCCGATGGAGGGTCTAAGGTCCCCGACGGGAGGGCTTATGTCCTCGACGAGAAAAATGTGGGTGTGGTCGGGCGTCGCTAAAAACCTTTCGAAAGTGGTCCAAGGGACGTAGACCCCCGAAAATATGACAATTTATGGGTTTCAAAGGCTTATTTAATCGATTTTAGAGTCTATTAATATGTACAAAATACATACAAAATTTTTGAATTTTTTTTTCTCCCCAACGGGGGGTGGTGGGTCTTGAAGGTAGACCAAATACTTTAATCTTGAAGGTAGACCAAATACTTTATTCGTCGAACATAATATTTTATACAAACCCCAAGATAATAGATGGACCACCAACAGCCGAATGACACCCAAGTATATGGAAAAGAAAAAGAGGAAAACGAAAACCAAGATGGAGAGATGATCTAAGTACAACAACTGGCTGAGAATATCGGGGATTAGAAACAAATTGAAGGCTTTGGAGTAGGGATACGTCCTGCAGTGGACTGCTAGATCCTAAGGTAAGGTAAGGTCGTATTTTGTAACATCAGTTTTGAAATGTTTAAGCCTCGGAGAGTTATTGTGACAGTCGCACGGCAAAATACTACAAACAATAGACAAGCGTTTAGCGGTTCATTGAAATTTATGTTAATTTCAACCAATTCAGTGATATCACTAAAATGACGAAACTGTATTACATTATTGGGAAACGAATCTTTTCAACTTAAAGTCTGCAGAGAATCATGGTATTTGCAGAACAATATTGAACTTCCTATTTTACAATTTAAATATATAGTGACATACCATTTTCATTCCTGATAGAAAATGAATTGGATATAGATACCCTACCCCACCAGCTTGTGTTAAAAAAAATGCCATATTTGGTCAAATCTAAAAATGAAAACCTCCTAAAATAATGAAAAACTGAATCTCTTATTTTAAACTCAAAACCGATAAAAAATCACTTATTTTAAAACTCGACAGCTTTTTTGCCCGGTATATCACCTATGCTGTCGACACTGATTAAAACATTATGTTAAAACAAAATGACACAGTATAGGCCTATTAAGAAATATTTATGTGTTCTAAATAAAAAATTCTCGCATTTCAACTAACTAGGAATACCCTCAGATAAACATCTCGGGGGTTTTTAGGGGTATCACTGAGGCGCACCCCCAGTTGCTCCCGCCTCCCCCACCGCTAAATGAAATCATGGTCATCAAATCGATTTATTGCGAGCTGGCACCCCTCACCTAATCATCGAACACACACCTCACTTCACCGTCACTCCCCACCCCATCAGCATCTCCCTCCATTTCATGATTCCACGTCACTGTCGATAAATTGATATAAATAATGAGAAGACAACACTTTGCAGAGAAACTTATGAAAATCGTTCGGGAACCAGCACGGGAAAAACATTTGATGAGGGCTCCATCACAGATTTTCCGGAAGCTCAAATGCTAGTTTGTGGCGTTTGACTATCAGTGTTTGGTTCTCACTAATCTGAAACGCGTTTGCACTTACATGTAAAGTCGTGTATCGCCATCTCATACACATTGAAAGTAAATCAAAAAAATACAGGTAATAGAAGTAACTTTGCTTTTTAAGAAAATTATTACTGCTTTTTTTTTTTTTTTTGAGAAAGTAGCGCTTTTTTAATGACTAACCCATTTATTTATTTATTCATTACAAGTTTGTCACTATAAATTAAAAATATATTTACCAGGGGCGTGACTAGAGATGACATGGGCTAAAGCCCAAAACACCAAGTGATCATCTCTAAATCCATGATGATCAGTAACAAATTCAATAAACTATAACAATGATATATTATATCAAGTCAAGCTTCCACCCAATCAATGGATCTTTGGACACCTGAGATGAACTTGGCCAGCCACCGATTCAGATAAAGATCCATCGATTGGAGTGAAGGCATGTGAATAAAATAATTGGTTAGTAAATACAATGCTACCACCGCCGGGCCTCCTTCGGGGTCCAGAGGTGGAGTCCTGGTGGGGGTCCAGGGGGAGAGGGCCCTGGCGCTCCGACGCACAGTGGGCCAGAATGAAGTCAAAGTGTGCCAAAATTCATTACCCATTACAGAAGCTAATCTAAACGAATATAAGACTTATCTGGAGGTTTGCATACCCGTAGATTTCAATAAAAGCATTTTCAAATCTATATGACGTCATTTATGACGTCATTTTTGTACTGTTTTCTGATTGGACGATGTCAGTTCTCATTGCAATACCAAAACAAG
Organism: Anneissia japonica; assembly: GCF_011630105.1. Taxonomy (NCBI): domain Eukaryota; kingdom Metazoa; phylum Echinodermata; class Crinoidea; order Comatulida; family Comatulidae; genus Anneissia; species Anneissia japonica. The sequence continues at coordinate 1,914,019 of NW_022752980.1, forward strand.
TTCATATTGCAATGATTTTTTAAAAGTTTAGGGAGGTTTGGGACAAAGGAACTTCTGTGGGAAACTTTTTGTATTTTCTATGACGTAATCAAAATACATTTTTCTGATTGGACCGGGCCAAAAGTGTTTTAGGCATAGGCCAACATTAAAATTTCTATTGTTAATCTTACAGTAAATATAAATGCTTTTTTAAAAATAAATCAAAATTGAAATCGAAATTAAAATTCATAATAATATACCAGACAGCCTAATTTTACATTTTTTAAATGTAAAATGTGTTTGCATCTGAGATTTCATGGAATTGTCAGACATTAAGCCTACACCAATGTCATGATATATTAATTCCGTCCTCAATCATGTTTGGCCTATATTGTAAAAGTATCGATAATGGTAGTTTTATGTTTTTTTTGATAATTCTCAGTGCAGTGTGAACAAAGAGGCTTTAAAAAGGAACTTTTGCTGTCCTCTTTGACAGGTATACTGTACTACCAGGATAGCAATGCTTTTTTGTACTCTTATTTTGGTGTAAGGAGGAGTCTCATTTTATTATGGAGCTACAAAGATGGACAATGTTTCATCTGTCGTGAAAGATTCCGGTTTGCGCCTCAGGGGTGACTTCAGAATTCGTCGGGGAGAAATAAAATGTGTATGTATTTTCTACACAAGTAGACTTTAATATCGATTCTTCTTGAACGCCCCTTGCAATGCTGCATAAAGAAGTTCAGTGCGTACATTTATGTCAACATCAACTGTCAACATCTCTTGTACTTTACTCTTGTGCGAACTCTCTGAAAGATCCTCTCATACTTCGTTAGGACGTCCCGGTTTGGGTTGTTTTTAAGTCTCTTGTGGGTTTTCTGGTGGTGTGGAAAGAATGTTTCTGTTCTGTGTCAAAACATTAATAACTTTATTCGAAAATGTTGTCAAGCCACGAGTTATTTTTTTAGAAACCCGGCAAACACGTGTTTACGTTCTAATAACGTTCGTGGCGAACGTTGTGGTTAGGTATGTCAAAAAATAACGTTTACACAACGTTGTAGGAACGTGCAAAAGTTTTGAAATTATGTTCAGTACGTATTTATGGTTCTACAAAATCAAGTTTTCAACACAAAACTGTAACGTTATTGTCACGTTATCATAACATAGTATTGTTTGTTGGGAAGGTCGTTACTACTCGCGTAGTACCGGTAGCTCATCTCTTCTTAAGTTGAAACAGGAAGCTTTTCAAAGTCTTGGGTGTCTTTGAACAAAGTTAAAAACAATTGACGCCTAGATATAGGCCTGCTGTAGATATTCATCTTCATTATGATATATATTTGGATTATTAGGCTGCTCAAAATTTAATAAAGTATTCTAAATAGCAACAAAATATTACAAGATTGGCTACTGTTAAATCACGAGCAGTTTGTCAATTTTTGGAGTGTTTTCCCTACGCTTTGCATGAACTGGTTGAGTAGAAGTACGTACATCCCTAGTGATTGTGGTTTGCTCTAATTAAACTGTGTCTCAAATGTGCGAAAACAAGACTGATAAAAGTGCATCTAGCTCGCAAAGTTGCAAAAAGTAGCAGCTAAATTTGGTACCATCATAAAGCTAAGGCTATACTGAAGATGGTGATGTAAAAATTAAAGCATGAATCCACATGAATCTAAATTTTCTCTCCTATTTTTCTAAAAATAGGTTTTTAAATATTTTTTTCTGCCGTTTAAACAACGATTTATTATTGATGCAAACTTCAAATTTAAACCAAAACATATATTTTTGTTCCCCAATTTATATACAAGAAACGTGTACATTTTAAAGTAATTCCGAATTTTCTGTAAGAAAAAAAACGTGTTTTGATATAATATAGTCAATTATAGCATTTGAAATATTTATAGAGAAATTTCCGACATTTGTTGAAAAATACCACCCTTAAAATTCGTTTAAATGTAAAATATTTTCAGGATAGATTCACCAGGGTATACCCTTCTTCAATCATGTGAAAAAAAGTGTAAAAGCCATAGTCACCAAAATGGACATTTGGCAAACTTTGATTTCGCCCTGGCCCACTGTGCGACGCCCTCCTAAGCATTTTAAAGCTCTTTTAAATCGACAGGGAGTTTCTGTTGACAAAGCAGTTACGGTAAGTAACAAAAAAATTAAAATGTTAAAGCCACGTAGAATTTGAGTTAATGTATATAGGCCTACATTATGTTTAATTTGAGCACTTGAACTATGTACACAAACATTTCATTTCTTAAACAAACAAAAATGAATAGGCATGGCCTGATAAATTTTTAGTAACGCGTCAGTGAATTAGGTATTCACGTAGGGTCTGTCTAACTCAAGCACTGCATGACAGTTTTTATATTTTAATAAAACCAATTTCTTTTAATTTTAAATGCATTTCCCCTGAATTCGTGATAATTCGTTACTTTTGTTACGCTAAATGCCTGAAAGGGTCGCGCCTCCACTCGACAGTGATTGATTTTACTTTGGGGTGTCCTGTCTCTTGTTTTTTTTGTACTTTTGTGATTGTTCTTCAAGTTTGCCGTTTCTGTTAATGTACATTTTAATTGTTTGGGACAAATGAATGAAATGAAATAAAAATTTATTATCATGCATGTGTTTCTGCAAAATGCGTGTTTAACCAAAATCATTTTGAAATGCGGGACCGTCCCGCACGATGCCAGACGGTTGGTAACTATGCTGTACTGTAATAAAGTTACAAATATAATAAATACAAATATAATAACTGGAAACATTGTAAAGCGTTAAAATATAATATAGCCTTTTTTTGAAACATCATGGATTGGATATAAGTGGATGGATGATGGATGGCATGATGGCATGATGCCTGGTGACGTGAATGAATGAATGAATAATACACTGTACCGGTACTGTAAATAAAAATAAAAATATAATAAAACTAAATAAATATTTTATCACAAAGGAAAATCAACAGTTGCTGGGGAAATATAGGCATATACAGTGGCGTAGAAACGTATTTTTTTATTGGGGGTGGGGATGATTGAAAATTCTTGGAATTGACATAAAATTACTGATGTCGTACACACCCTTCTGTGTGAAAATGTGGCTTGCTTCAAGCACAGGGCTTAGATTGATACCAGATAAAATAAATTTGTTATCAAAATTAATACATTATGCTAATTTTCATCTTTGTAAGCGCATAAGACATTGCAAATTATTTCTGTGACAGTCTTTTGAAGTGTGTGAAGCTCCATTTTATCCCATACATAGTCAAAATATTGGGAGGGGGATGATGCAATGGACCATCCCCCCCTTGTCAAATATTGGGGGGATGTATCCCCCATCCCCCCGGGATCTACGCCTATGGGCATATAAGCATATAATTATTACTGTTCTCGGCGGCCAAACTTTGCGTCGCACAAGTCAACGCGTTTCGGATTGTTTTGAGACTTTCCAAACCACACAGAAATGGTAAAGCACAGAACCTATAAATTAATGACGTCATTTTAAAATACCAGTATTTGAGGTTTAGGTAAAAGTGCTTCTTCCGTGTTCGGTTCTGGGGTCTGTGTGGGTTGTTCCTCATTTTCCTTCTTTTTCATAGTCTGATTTAACATTTTTTGGCTAGAGTTAAGGATGTTAATCATATAATGATATATGCCGTATGATGGTGTTGTTACAGAGGAGGACGTTGCTTACTAGGCTACTAGGCTTGTTGTTATTCTTCTAGCCTACTCCTATTACCAGGCCTGCTTGCTACTACCAACCCTGCGGAGCAGCAGCATTCCAGCTGTCCTCGTTGCACGGCCTACTCAATCAGGTAGACACTATCTTCTATTAAACAACTACACATTAAACACGACTTACCAGATCAAGTGTGGCCTATCACATGCTCGATCGTTACGACGGTATTTATCATAAAGCTTTTTTGTTACCGACCAGGATATGATTTGCATCGATTTTTAAAATAAAATAGACAAATTTTACTATTATTACTTAGTGCCAATGATAGAGTCAGGGCCAAGCAACAACGACGAAGGAGGGTGCACTTAAGTGGCGGTGAACGACATGTTCTGATTGTACATCATTGGATTTGAAATATGGTATGGTTTTATTTGTAAATGAATTTGGTAGTTGGCCCTGCTGGCTTGCAATCTTTGGGTGAGTGTATCCAGCTCAACAAAAAGAAAGACTGTTATCCTGCATTGTATATAATAGGCCTATGCACAACACGTTTTAGAAAATTATGGTCGAGACCTATAATATTTCTGAAAACTGACATTTATAAATTTTAACCAAAGAAATTAACATTAGTGGTAAGCCCACCCCTACGATTTCTTCAGTATCAATGATGGAATACATTTGGCCTGTACTATGTTTACTACTTTGGACTTGCATTTGTGAATCAGTTTTGTTTGTGAATGAGTACGCAGTTCATATTGATGGAGGTCTTGAGACGGCAAATTCTGTTGCTGCAAAATATGGCTTCATCAATCTTGGAGAGGTAGGTTGTCCTTGCATTAAGAAATTGAGAATGTTTATGCAGTAAATTAAAAATAATTGTACATATTTTAACCAACCTTGTGCACTTCATTAATTGTATTTTATTGAGACAAAATGTAGACTAAAATACTGTACACAGGTGGAAATTATAGTACACAAAATTTCTTTAAAAATCAGACCTTATTTTTAAAATGCATGAATAGATTTTCTATTTTTTTTGCATGGGAATATACCATGTCCAGGCCATTCTATTACTGTACTGTACTGTTATTCAGCCTGGGTCTTTCCAAATGCTTTTGAAATGATTGTTTCAGAATAGCTAACTAAATCAAAAAAATTGTGAACACTTCTGTTTTGATATATGACCAGAATCCTTCAATAATTATGTGAGAATTTGTACGAAATTTTTCACGTTCTGCAGTTGAGTCATTCTGAAGATCATTTATATCTTCTTAACATCAACGGCTGAGTGGCATTTGGGCACATATCCATTAATCAGAACAAGCATGACATGTCAGAGATGTTATTCATCTCGGTACAACTATTATACTAATTCATGCACCTGTCTCTTATACACATCTAAAATGGCACATTCGTTAAAGTAGATTACAATAACAAATCTGTGGTTTGACATACGTCATAAGATAGTATGAAACAAACTCCAAAAAAGTTCTATCTCATCTTATATTGTCTTACTATCTTATGTCAGATTTTGATAATACTGTATTTATAGTTCGTTGAGATATTAAAATTTTACAAAAATAATAAAAATGATGGTATTACATTTATGCATAAATTGCATTGTAAGAATGCACAATTTTAACACCCTACAATATGTGGGATGTAGAATTTGTGCATTATAATTAAAACATTTGAATAGGAAGAGTGCCTCCATATGGTTTTATTAATTTAATATTATTTATTTGTGAGTGAAACAGTGAGAGAGATACCTGCTGTTGCATACGATTTCCTTACAATTCATTGATAGTAGCCAGTGATAACAGCCATTTAATTAATGATAAATATTGATACAATAAATAAACTCTAAGGTGTTAGGAATCAAACCATCTGCAATAACAATTTATTATTACAACTCGTATAAAAAATGTATGCCCTTTGACTGTGGTTGACTTGACCAATAATATAGTAATTTCAGTATCAAAGTCTAGTTCAATGTCGGATAATCATTTAGAGTTGAGCCAGTGGGTAGATAGAATTTGTACTCATAAATTATAATCTGCCATTTCTATAGAGAGCTGTACATAATACAGTCTTGGTGCGAAGCTGTGCAAACTGTACTGGAGGTACACTGTAATACCGTAAAATCTTGAATAAGCCCAGTGGGCTTAATCTTAAGATGAAGCCCATCTGAAATTGAAACCCCCCTCTTTAGTTTGCAAAATTAGCCTCGAAAAGAAGCCCATCTTGGAAAGAGGCCCATGGGCAAGTAGATTTACATATTGTTGTACATACAGAATACTGAAATAAATTTTGATTATCATATTTCATGTTTTTTTTTATATTGTGTTCATTGTGTGAAACACTGAACTGAAACTAAAATTTTGGCAAAGACAAACCAAACCAGTCACTCGTCGCAAATTGTGTTTCAGAGAAAATAGCAAAAACATGTTTAAATGTAAAATTTTTTAAAATCTATTTTATTTCACTAAACTAAGGTTTATATATTTATACATCATGCTGTGCTGTTATTTTTCCGAATTTCAATGTTAAAACAACACTTTTTAATGATTAATAGTTTCTGCATGGGAAATGCCTACTGTACAATCATAAACTTTGAAGGCTGATTTCTCATATATTGTTCTTTAAACAGCTGTATGCTTAAATGCTTGTAACTTCAGAAGGAAATGTCGGATTTGAACGATTTTCTTACCATTTTATAGCTCTTATTTTACTCTTTAACACTACATTAATAACTCAGAATCGATTTTTGCGAAGAGTGACTGGTTTGGCTTGTCTTTGCTGCAATTACATTGATAAATTGATTTCTGTATAAATTAAAATTAACATGAAATAATGAAAATGTAAAATTACATTGAAGTAGTGAAACCTACTTAAAAGGTAAAAATAAATATACACTGCTTAATTAAAACAGTGCCTGTATTGTAAGTTTTTTTAACTAGTCTACTGTAGTACCAGTACTTCCTGGTTTAACTAACTGTACTGTATTAGTAGTGCACCCGTATTGCATTGTGAAAAGCATTCAGTCAGCTAATCAGTGGTCACAATATGCAAGGTTGTAATTTAGAAAAGATAGCTAGAAAACCAGTTATACGGATTAGGCCTACAATGTTGTAGTAGAAAAAAAAATGGCAATTTTTTTAACAATGTTGAAGATGTAAGAAATTGATTTTATTTAATTTTTCTTATTTTTTCTTTCATAGATTATTGAAAATCACTTTCATTTCGTAGACAGTCGGCCGCGGGAACGCCGTTCACTACATAAAAGTAATGATTATCATGTACAAAAATTAACACAAGATTCACAGGTTTGTATTTTTTGGGCAATATTTATTCAACTGGAAAAAGTATGTTTTTTTTATAATTATATAACAATAATAAACAGTAAGAAAGCAAAAAGCACTTTGAGACTAGTTGAGAGTTTATTAGGGAGCTTTCGATTTGTGCGACGACGCGATGCTAGAACGGAATCACTCATGCGTGACCGTCCTGCCGGGCATCCTGCGTTCTCAGCATGCGTAGATTTGGCCAAATTGTGTCTTGGAATCCATGCGACGAGGAGAACTTAACATGTGCAGATGACTTTTAGTGACGTCATTACGTTCTACGTCCTACAGTAATCCGCAATCGAAAGTTCCTTATCACAAGCTTCCTTCCATATACAGAGTACAGTATCTGTCTCTTATACACATCTAGATGTGTATAAGAGACAGGTCTTACTATCTTATGTCAGATTTTGATAATACTGTATTTATAGTTCGTTGAGATATTAAAATTTTACAAAAATAATAAAAATGATGGTATTACATTTATGCATAAATTGCATTGTAAGAATGCACAATTTTAACACCCTACAATATGTGGGATGTAGAATTTGTGCATTATAATTAAAACATAACAATAGGAAGAGTGCCTCCATATGGTTTTATTAATTTAATATTATTTATTTGTGAGTGAAACAGTGAGAGAGATACCTGCTGTTGCATACGATTTCCTTACAATTCATTGATAGTAGCCAGTGATAACAGCCATTTAATTAATGATAAATATTGATACAATAAACTTCATCAAGTGAATGGTAAGTGGAGTAACATGCAGTTTCTATAGTATAAAAAAAAAAAGGCATCTATAGTAAACGAAAGAGCTAAACAAAAAAACCCAAAAGAAACAAGGATGTCTCGAATTGCCACTTTTTGCTTTCGTAATGTAATCTACAGTATTCGACTAGTAACAGTACATATTATTAAAGAATGGAAGATAATCAATAGTAACTGGGTACGGTAGTTTTATTCATGAATTAATTCCTGAAAATGAACAGATTAATTGTGAAATATTGAATCATAATTTCTTTTATCATATGCTTCAGAGTTCGTTTTATTATTCTCTTACAAATTAAGTGTTGTTTAACAAAAAATAATATTGACCTAGTTACACAATACATGGTGTTGAATAACTGTGTTAGACAAACAGGAGATGAAAATGCTGAGTTTTTCAGGCTCAGGAGGGAAAAAAATCTTAATGAGATATACTGTACAGATTTTTGAATACTATATTTAAAAACTTGGGGGAAAAGTGGAAAAAAAGGGTGGATACGCTCCCTTTACTCCACTCCAGTTTTTAAATATTCAAAAATGTGTGCAGTATCTCATTAAACATGCCAGAGTTTTTTATCAAGTATGCTTTTTGTGTCTTTGAAAAATCAGTTGTACAACATGTATCAATTTTTTTCCCTCTAGACCCTAGCTTTTAGATAAGAAAGTTTATTCAGTGGATTATCTTGAATAATCAGACTATACTTCGGCTGCTGTGAATTAATGAGATTTTTTTGTGCTGAAATATTTTTTTAAGTCCTAAAAATTTACTGTAGTCTTATGAAGGAATGTAATGTAGTTTATCTGAATTCAGTAGATGTACGTTTGTCACCTCTTTAACGACAGCTTTGATAGTTTCAAGTCGTTAAACATACCATATTTATTATGTGAGAATTTGTACGAAATTTTTCACGTTCTGCAGTTGAGTCATTCTGAAGATCATTTATATCTTCTTAACATCAACGGCTGAGTGGCATTTGGGCACATATCCATTAATCAGAACAAGCATGACATGTCAGAGATGTTATTCATCTCGGTACAACTATTATACTAATTCATGCACAGTTTAAACAAGGACTTATAACTGTTTAAAACCAGGATAGGAAGCTGGCTGGTTATAGTCATCTGACTTGAATTAGCCTTATGTGTGGTATTGTTATGCTAATGAGCCAGATAAACACAATCTACACATGCTCAGAAAAACCAAAACTTTTCTTAGGCACACCAAAGAATATATATAGATCTACAGGTATCTATATTCTTTGGCCACACTGCATATCGGCTAGCCTTACAGCTAGGCATTCTAATCTGTTTTGGGTCTTTTTTCTGCATTTTTATAAGCGGTTAGACATGGCCTAGGCCTGGGCCCAAGCTATGGGCTATGTGATTTGTAATACTACAAAACAAAATCACATCAATTTAAAATCAAATTTGTGAAAATACTTGCCTTATATCTTAACTAGCAGGTGATTTTATTGGTAGATTAGTTTGTTTTTAAGTGTGTAAGTATGATTGATTTGCATGCCAAGTGAAATTAGTACCCTTATTTTGCATTGTTTTACCGTACCGTAATTCTCGACTAGGCCTAGCTGTACACCTAGCCGATATGCAGTGTGGCTAAGGAAAGTTTTGTTTTTCTGAGCATGTGCAGTCTGTGCTTATCTGGCTCATTAGCATAACAATACCACACATAAGGCTAATTCAAGTTAGACGGCTTAAACCAGCCAGCTTACTATCCTGGTGACAGTTATAAGTCCTTGGTTCAAGCGTTTGTACAGTTTGCAACTGTGCAAGAAATATCTTGCACCATTTGCAATGGCAGCCAGCACAGTAGGAAAAATGTGTAAGGATTTTTTACTCAACTTGCAAACTTTACAAGAAGAGATTTATGGATTTTGAAACAAATTTTGGAAAATTTTGAGCAAGGCGATGTGGATGGTTTGTCGCTGTTGGGACTTTTAATCGTAAGGTCGGGGTTTTGAGTCTGGGAATAAGTGGCTCGAAATGGCTCCGAAATTTTCTTCCCCTTATATATCCTTTCCTGTGAATTTTTCATCTCCAAATTTATGACCATCTACAGAATAGGATTTGAAACAGCTGCAGCTTGAAAATTGTCGGGTCCTTGTATCTTGACCACTGGACATATTTAAATCAAAAGCGTACTGTGTATTGTATGTACTTATGTATCAGTATTGGCCTAAAGTAATATTTTCTTATTAAGTTATAAATTCATTTAAACTTCATGTTTATTAAAATTGTATAAAAAGTTCTTGCACAGTTTACAAAAACATGCAGTTTACAACAACATTCCTGTAACAAATAATGCAGGCAGCGTAAAACTTTGCAAGATACAGTATCTTGCAATTTTGTCCTGTTGAATTCTGGGCTTCATCAAAAACCAACTACAATTTGCAAACACTATCAAAACTCTTGGATTATTTAAATCATGTTGAGCTCTATTTAAAGTCAGTTATTTCTTCCATTTCATATTACTGTCAGATGTTGAATCATTACATTCCATGTACTCAGTTGACCTTTGGCATATAACCACTAATCAGAATTTTTTAGAGTTTAAAAGTGAAAGTAGTAAATTACAGGCAAACACTTGAATAATAAATAAAATTGCATACTTAAACAATTGATGCCTTTAAGGATGTAAATTTACATACCAGTATGTAAATGTACAATAAGTTATCAAAAAACAACACTGAGATTCTTCCAATTCAATAGGTCTGGTGCAGGTAAAATATTGGTTCCATTCAAAAGATATGAATTTGATTTTTCTAATATATATTTTTAATACCTCCATTCTGATGCCAGATCCTGAAAGTGAGAGTAAAGCTTAGACAGTGGTAGCAATTTTCAGCTTTCTATCATGTTTAGAAATGAAATTATGGCCTTTTAAAAACAGTCAAAATCATTTTGATATTTTGCAGAATGGAAAAGAGGCATGACACATAAAATTGGAAAAGCCATAAATATCAATCCCTTTGGGATATTCTGTTGAAACTTTTCAGCACATCCTTTTTGTGTTTTGCTTAAATTTTCAGTGAAATTTAAAATGGTCACCAGGGTTAAGTCATGGAAACTGGGTGATTTTGTGTGGAATGACTCTGCTATGCATCATACATTTTTTACTAAAACTGTTAAAAACATACCAAAATAATTCCTTGGTGACTCATCATTGATGCCATCACCAAAGTGCATACAATGCACAACGTGCCATCTCTTAAGTGCATACACATAACATGTCATCACATAACATGTCATCTCTTAAATGCATACACATAACATGTTATCATTTAAGTGCATGCATTAGTCATCTATATCATGAGACCTCAACTAGATATATGCATTTTTGATGAGTACTATACTTTTATTACTATTCTGTGAGATATTAGGTAATTATATGGAAAGGAATTTGTGGCACTGTCATACAGTAGAACTTTGATTTTATTGATTTTATTTGTTATAATTGTTTCCACACCAACAGCGATAAATTGTCACGGACATGATGATTAAAATATAACAATATAAATATATATGTAGAATTAAAAATATAAATATTATTGCATTTTTAAGCATAACAAGGATATTTAAAAAAAATATCAATATCGCCATTCTTTAAAACATATGACTTATAAAAAGATGCAGACTAACAAATTTATTTTTCCACAAGCTTTCGACCATGCAGTGATCTTCATCAGGTGAATGATACATTCACCTGGAGATACAGTAGGCTACAGCCTCCACATCACCTCGGGGCAATACATTTCACCATTCCCCTCATGAGCAGTCAGTATTTATATACTATTGGTTTAATAAATGTTTCAAGTTATTATCATTTACTACACTGTTTACCATCAATAACATTTCATTTTTTTTGTCATTTTGCTGAAAATAAGAAAACAAAATTGAATTTTTATTTCTTTTCTGCCCTCTGACGGTCTTTAAAAAAATAAGTTCACTATTAAACAAGGTATTAAACAAATCTTGTCTAATTTTTCATAAAGGTATATTAAAAGATTGTTAATTGCAGCATCACTTATATTTTTAAAATAATTTTGTGCAATATAGATTTATAACCTTTAACATTTAAAGGTCAATTAACAAGTCCGCAGAGGTTTATGGTTATTATTCATTTCATCATTTCATTTATTTATTCGACGAACATTTACAGTTACACAATGACAATAATATACAATGTAAAAAAAAAAAAAAAAAAAAAAATTGAAATGCTGGGCTGGGGTAGCTTAAGCAAAGTACATTGCTATAAATCAGATAAGCCAGCTACCCCTTAAAATAATTAAATAAAACAATTAAATAAATTATAATAGAAAATTACAAATTAGGCCTATTTAAGATTTCATCATATTTACAATATTAAACATATAAGAAAACAGAACAGAAAAACCAAATCGTCAGTCCAAAAGGGGGAAAAAAAAGTCAATAATTCAAATTAAGTAGAATTAAGAAGATTAGAACATAGAGAAGACAAAAATGACACAATGAGTCACCAATTAACTCATACTTAAGATGATCAGGTAGAGTAGTCCATAAACAAGGGAAGATGAAGATTGCAGTGTTAATTATGGTGAAAAGTAAGCATATCTGGGTGTCTAGAATTAACTAGGATACTGTATGTTGAATAACAACTTACTGGTAATACCTTTTATTTATGCTTACCACAGCAACTTCCTTTTTCTCTGTATTCAGAGCGGTAGGAGAAATATTTTAATTACTGTACTACTATGGGTTAAACTGTACATGGGTTACGTTTACATTTACATATTTGCATGAAAATTGTTTTATAAATGGCACACATCACATCAATGGTGCATTTACAGTAAACTATAAAAATCAAAATTGTTAAAACCCAGCAAAATCTAAACAGCACAAAAAAGGACGGTAAGATTAGAAAGAATTGAGAACAGTCTCCCTGTTCAAACTAAATACATGTAAAACACAATTTGTGAAAAAAAGTTTACCATTCCTTGGATAAACTTTAATTTAAGGAAGTATAAACAGAAAATAAAAAGGCAAATTAATACCAGGAAATACTTAATGAAATGAACCACACCAAAATAAGTTATCTACATATTAAACCACATAAAAAAATACTGTGAAAGGTTCTTTAATGTATAGACTTCAAAGGTTTTTTGAAACTTACATGAAAGTAAAAAAACCTAAGAAGAAAAAAAAAAGTTAATGAATCTTTCACAGTATATTCATCTAATGACTAGATGAAATTCTTCCAAGCACATAAATAATGATGATGAGGTACAGAAATGCAATGTACGGGTATAATGAGGCAGAAAAAGGAAATGTGCATTGGCCTACGACAGCATGGCATTGTTATTTCTCTGATGAGGAGTTCTAGTAGTACCCTGCAGATTGTGTGCTTTATTGCTGATTGACTGCATTTTTCAAGGGTTTCAGCAAGTACTGTACATTACTACCAATACCATTTTCATACGTATGAATGACACGTGCCATCCTTGCGACAGTTCCATATGAACTCGTGGCGAAAACCCAATTGTGTATTGTTAATAACTTACGCCACTGTGTACAGTGTTTAAGCATGGAGGATATTTTCTCCATGATTTAAGCATGTTTTAATATATTCTACTGCCTCTATTATACTGCCCTTATTGGAGCTTTTGAGATTACGAGAACTTTTTTATATTGAATTGTTATTTTCATTGCTAACTTGTTTGTTGTGGTAGGTTTAAAGGTTCAGGAAGCTATTCCTATTTTTGTCAACTACAGTAAGCACTGTTTTTAAGAAAATAATACAGTACATGAATTATGAATATAGTAACATCCTTTAACATATTATGCTAAATGACATTTGAGTTGTTCTTATTGTATGTTGTATTAATATGATAGTATTATACAATTTTATCAAATAAAAATAATTATCATGTAAATGTTTTTTTTAAATGTTTTTTTAATGTTACTTTAAAATGGTTATTTTTAGGTGAAGTGGATAGCTCAACAAGAAATACTAGTTCGTAAGAAACGGGGTTATGAAACCGAACCAGGGTTCAATGACCCCAAGTGGCCTAAGCTCTGGTACTTGGTATGTAATGTATGATGTGTAATTTTTTTTTTAAATAAAAAAAAAAATTTTTTAACTAAATTGATCTTGAAAATTATTGTGAAATTGAGACATTTTAAAATCCTTTTTTATATTACATTATTGTGTAATTTTGACACTGTATGAACTTTATCTCATCTCATGTTTTGAAGTTGAAAGCACATAACTATAATAAAAAATCATAATCTAAACATTAAAAACTAGTGATAATTGTACTGCACAGTGGTATATTAGGCCTTGGGTCAAATACACTTTTATTTTGTTATGGAATTTACTTTCTGCTCTAGCATCGAGCAAGTGGTCTTGACATGAATGTCCTACAGGCCTGGAGTAGAGGCTATACCGGAGACGGTGTAGTGGTGACCATTTTAGACGATGGTATTGAACGAATGCATCCTGATCTTTCCATGAACTATGTAAGTTTGTTTCAAAGATAATACTGATATTATTATTACAAATAGATGGTACTTACTGTAGCAATTAATAGTTATAATTATGGATTATTTATTAGTATTGTTAATATGTTTTTATTATTATTATTATTATTATTATTATAATCATTATTGTAGTACTATGCTATTACTAAGAATTCCACGAATTATGAATAAAATTATGTATTACTTTTATTATTATAATGTTAATACTATTTTATATTTCTTCTTGTTAAACAGGTTATCATTACCTCCATATCAATTATTTAAACATAGTTTGACTTTTGAGTGTAATACATTCTATAATATTAATATAATAGAAAGCCTTATTTTCAATATTTTTCAGGATAATATATTTCAGTATTATTATTATAATAATTATTGTTGGTGTTATTATTATTATTATTATCCTCATCATAATCAAATTCATAATTTACAATCAGTCATATAAATATACAACCAACATTAAATATGCTTGTAAGAATATTTTATACTGTTTGTTCGCTTAATACTTCAAAAAAATTTTAGGATGCAGTTTATTCTGCAAGAGTACTTTACTCAAAATGGTTTATAAACATCAAAATTTTTGATGCACATTTCCATTTTCTGGTTGAATTAACACAACTGGATCATGTCATACTGCCACTTAATCTTGTTTTGTTACGAGCCTGTTGCGGGTTTGCACATCAACTGACTGTTAATACTGCCTTCGGGAGATGCATGTAATCATAGCAGTAATATATTTTATTCCCAGAAATGCAAAACCAAATATTCATATTTCAGCTCAGAAGTCTGATTTTATAGGTATTTTATCTGTGATAAAGTCTGAAGAAATATTTAGTGTTCAATTAAAATACTGAATAGCTAATTTTTAAATGAAAGAAGTGTTTTTAAAAGTGAAGAATTCAATATTTGGATCAGACCTGTAAACAATTTTTTTTAGTTCTCCTATTATCATGAAAATTATTATAATGTGCCACTGACACCAAACGTTTGTACACTGAGTGACATATAATTAGCTCAATAGTTCTCTGGAAAAACAATTTACATAAATATCTCGGGGCTCTTATACACATCTAGATGTGTATAAGAGATGTGGGAGGGAGTGTGTGGGATGTGGGAGATGTCTGAAATTGATTTAGAAAAAAAAAAATTTAACTGTTTATTATAAATGTTTTACAATTTTCAGATTTTATCACATGTATATCTTTGATGTTAACATATTTGTTAAAATATATTTTTTTATAATATATATTTATTTAATTTGTATTTTTAAATTTAAAAAAAATGTAATAATGTTTCGATTTTTCTGTAGTTGCTCAAGCATTTTATTCATGAATTAACTTGTGAACTATTAGGCCTAAAAATGGTTTTGTTGCCCAAATCTAGATTTTATTTACTATATCTAGGCATAATTCTGGGGTTTATTAAAAAAAGTCAACCCTAGTTTTTCAAGATTATATGTCATTTGGTCTTGGGCAACTCAGATTTTTTTGGCCTAATATGATTCTTCTGAGTTACTATTTGTTATATACAGTAGATGTTGATTTGCTATATTTTGGATACAACAGCATGCTAAAATGTGTACTGTATATGGTCGTTATTTAATTGTGCCCTATTATTTTATTTACTATATAGATGCATTACCGTATTTATTTGAATAAATGCCCAACTGTGAATACGCTCCCCCTTCCCCCAGATGCTCATTTGGAATAAATGCTTCCCTCGAATAAATGCACCGGGATGTTATTGTTTCTTTGAATAAATGTATGCGCCCCCCTCCCTCCTAAATGACTGTAAACAAAACTAATGAAAGCAACATCATTCTCAACACATTCTATTAATATTCTACTCCAGTAGAATTACATTTTTCTAAAAGTGGTTGGGATCAATAAGTCTTTATGATCATGTATAACACATTTTGGCGCTAACATTTACTTTGAAATGAAGGGCGTTTATTTGAGTATATACAGCACTTTCTATTTTACACCAAAAAAAAAAAAAAAAAAAAAAAAAGCGCCTCCTTTGATTAAATGCCTCCCTTGAATATACGACCCTCGAAAAACCCTTCTCAACAATCAAAGCCCTGGCATGTGTATTTGAATAAATACGGTATTGGAGTGTCTGTTGCTTTGTTTAGCATGATTGTATTCAATTGCTTTCAATTCAATTTGTCCTATGTTATATTGTATAGATGTTCATTTGCTATGTGTGTTATATAGGATCAAGTAGCAAGCTATGATGTAAATGGTGAGGATTCGGATCCAACCCCTAGGTACAATCCGTCCAATGAGAACAGGTCTGACATCACATTCATCTTGTATTTTTTAAAATTTACTTCTATCATTTAAAGGTTGAGATTGGTTTTAAAAAAAATATCAAAACTATCTATGGATAAGGGAAATATAATATTGTACAATAGTAATTGTTCATTATAAAAATATTAATAGTTTTAATAACTACTAATAATAGACATTAAAAAATAATGTAGAAATTAGTAATAATAATACAGTAATAACATAAAAATGGATAATTCGGTGGTAATGGTCATAGAGTACCTTACATTCAAATGTAATTTAGGCTGTTGCAGTTATTTAGTTGTCGAAATGTTATGCTTTCTGCATTATATTGAGCAGCATGCTAGTAATGTCGTATCACAGCATTTATGCATGACTGTAGTGTTGTTTTGTTGCTGAGTATTTGTATATTTTCCTTGCTGACTGGTTTCTAAAGGTAGTCAATATGGGTCTTTTATTCCATTGTATTTTTCCTTTGCATTTGCACAACGTTCCAAAGGATGCAAAAGCTAGTACGGATTTGAATGATCATGACGATTTCCCAGATCCACGAAAGACAGCTAACAATGTCAACAGGTTGGCACAGATTCTTACTCACATTGATGGAATTTAGGTGTGGGGTGGAGTGGTATAACTTTCTGGTTAAGATGTTCACTTTATAAACCTTATATGTATTTATAATTAATAAATATTGTTTACCCTCATAAACATAAACATTAGATAAGATTAAACATTCTATAATTTTTAGAGTGTTACAACATTAGCTATTTAAACAGGTACAATATAATTCTTTATTTGAATATTCATTATGTGGTTCATTTGCATATATAGTATATATATTTTCATACATCTTTATTAATCTTAATAGTATGAATGCAACAACCTGTAGGTCCACTGATAATTTTTAGATAACTTAGTATAAAACATATAAAGTAAATATAAAACAAATAAAGTAAGACTCATCATTGTAATTCAATATTTCGACCTTTTATTAGATCATCATCAGGAATGAATAATATGTCAAAATTGCAAACAGATTCCAGAAGAATTACAGAAAATATATACTGTAATATATTTACTTTTTTCATTGGGAAATTTTCTGTAACTCTTTTTAAATATCTGAATACAACAATATATTGATGAACTGTAATATTATATTTACTGTAACACTACATAAATGTTCAAGTTGCAATGAAATAACATTTTTTAAAAGGGAGAAATGAAACCTATTGTTGATTGATTGCTTGATTAATAGATTATTTTACAGTATTTAAATTAACGTACTAATGTGGCACAGTGGCAAATCTTTGTGCTTTGATTCGAAAGCTTGAGGGGGTTCGAGTTTGAGACTGGTCACTTTAGTGTCCATAGGCTCATTTTCTGTGTCTGTGATTTAAGTGGGTTAATATCTAGTAACAGCTATTAATGTGCCGATAAATAGCTGCACCATTATGGAATACTCACCAGGGGCCAAGTTTTGTTTCGTAGACATTGGATGTTGAGACAATATGTTTTGAATAAACATAATATGGGCCTTGGCCTTATGGACTGTATACACTTAAATATCCATAAATCAAACATGACCTTGTTCAGCAAATAGAGACTCTTTTATTCATATTTATTTATTAGAATATATTAAAAAAAACATCAGATTAAAAGATCTCTTTGCAAAGGATTTTCATCAAGCTCACTAAAATCAATATCTTATAATGTGGGATGGCCACTTACTGTTTTTTAATTCAAATTTATTAGGCATGGAACACGCTGTGCCGGGGAAGTAGCAGCCATTGCAAATAATGGTATATGCAGTGTAGGGGTCGCATACAATGCTGGTATAGGAGGTATGTGCTATTTAAGGAATATTATAATGCTATCAGCATATTTATTAAGGATGTACTGTAGCTTCGCTGAATGTCACAAGATAAGACAATCTCTCTGTATTCTCAAATACATTGCACAAAAAGGTGTTTAATTGCACAATATTCCTGTGTTTAAAAAAACAAAGGAAAGTATTAATATATTTGTTTATTTTACATAGACATGAATAACTAATCTAGGATGTAACTGTTGTGATTGTCGCAAGATAAGGCAATCTGTGCATAGCTTGTCTTCCTGCCTCAAATACATTGCAAAAAAACATGATCAATTGCACAATATCCCTGTGTTAAATGAACAATAGAAAGCAATAATTATTTAAATTATCTGTACTGAATAAGCATTAATAATAAAACAAATACTTAATTATTGAGATTATGATGAGTTGAATGAATGTATGAAAGTGAATTTATTAAAAGTTAATTTTTGTAAATTTAAAATTTGTATTATAGAAAACCAAGCTATCATATTTTTTGTATTATAATTTAAAAATTTTATGATAACTTAGTGGTGATGCAAGGTCAGTGTTAGCCTGGGTTTCAGGCCCTAATTTTGGGTTACTCACTCTTTATTGCACTTAGTGCGCTCCATACCTATTTTAATTGGCGTCCCATACTCGATTTCTTTTTTTTTTTCGGATTAGGGCCTGGGCAAACGATCCATGCGTACGATTTCCCACATCAAATTCGATGTGGGATATTGTATGCATGACTGATTTTGTAAACCACGTGATTGGCTTACTTCATGCATATTAATTAATCTTGGTAAATTTTCAAAATTGAAGATGCGGATGTCTCGACTAGGACAAGCTAACCAGCTCCCTTCTGCCTACCTACTTGAATTAAAACATTTAGTATATAGTTCTGGCCTGCTAAGAATGACTATGGACTGATAACCGTAGTAGGCTATACTTACAGAACCTTGCTCACCGTTAGCTGCTACACAGATTTAGGCCTTTAGGGTAGAATATTGTTAAAAAGGTAGGCCTCTGTAAGTCAGAACTTAAAAATCCTCTACTAGGCTAGAGAATACTACTTCTGACTCCAGAGGCCTGAGCCATCCTCCTGAAAAGTTAAAGTTTTGTTGTATTTGTATGGTATGCCATCTAGTCTAAGCTTAATTTTTTTTTGCCATTGCCAAAATTAGTCTTAAATTATTAAATTATTCTAAATATTTTAGGCCCGTTTTATTAGGGAGGACTATTTTTAGTCATGCTTAACTAGTCGACGCGAGTGACTCAGTTTCGTGGCTCCAAAAATGTGAACATTTGATTGGTTGAAATTGTTTATTTCGGTCCGCCCATTTATCCAAATACGAAATATAAGATTACGTAATTCTTTTGGCATCCTGATGCCTGCATTCAGTGTTTTACAAGTCGTTTATTCCGTCTCTAAATTAACTTTCTCGTTTTTGGCGCTGTCTAGAATGAGAAAAATAATAAAAAATAAGAGACTTGTGGCAAGTCTAGGTCAGTGTAACTAATGTTTTGTTCATGTGTTCTCATTTTGTAATATACTGTAGCTTCTAAACTCTTATAATTTCACTTTTTTCGCAATTGTTTACCTAAAAAAATTTTTTGAAATTAATATCAGATAAAGACTAATGCCATGTTTTCATAAACTTTATCAGGTGTCCGTATGTTGGATGGTCAGGTTACGGATGTTGTGGAGGCCCGATCTCTGAGCCATGCCCCTCAACATGTCGACATCTACAGCTCAAGTTGGGGGCCAGATGATGATGGGAAGACTGTTGATGGTCCAGGCCCACTTGCAAAGAAGGCATTTAAAGATGGCATACAGAAAGTTAGTAGTTGCACATTTATTAATAAAAAGAAATACATAGCAATTGTATGATATTGCAACCGGAAAGTTAGCAGCAACAGAAATTATAATAATGAAGGTTTATAAATTCTAAAATGTTTCTGTAAAGTAATCAATATATACACCATTTTATCAAGTCTGTTTTGAAATAGTGCTGCCAACGTCTCGCAACATTTCACTGGGGGACATCCAGTGGCCTAGCCTAACTTAAGCAGCTAGCTAGTAGAACACTGGACACACACTGGTAATTATGTGGAGTGGTAGTTGCCAGGTTATTGGAAATTTACATTTCAAATTTAGCGAAATGGTGTATGTCTTATATTTTAAATTCATTTCTAAGGAAACATTAACATTTTTTCTATTATTAAGTGTAATAAAGGCTAAAAGCCACTGCTTAATTTTATATTAAAATAAGTTATTAGCTTTCAAATAAAAAAAAGTTTAAAGTCAAAAAGGACCCTAACATACTTATATATGGCAACTTGTACTTGTGGCGATTTGGATGGCTGTGCGGTTTAGGCAGGGGCGCTGCAACCTGCAGCCATAACATCGGCGCTAGTTTGAAATACACATAAAAATAATAAAAAATAATCAAAATAAATAATAATAATAATTAATAGATAATTGTTTATATTTTCATATTTAAATCAACCCATGCATAAAATGTTTACTTTTGCGGGGTGTTTTTGCTGTGTTTGAATAAATGCTGTTTGTTAATTTTCTTTGAAATTTGGGGCTGCCAAATCTGTAGGAACCATATTCTCCTTCGTTTCGCCAGCTGCCTTTTTTTGAGGAAATAAATAAATATATTATTATGTTCTGATTCATGTTTCAGGGAAGAAATGGCCTCGGCTCCATCTTTGTGTGGGCATCAGGCAATGGTGGTCGATCACATGATAGCTGCAGCTGCGATGGCTATACGAACACTGTTTACACACTGTCAATTAGTAGTGTATCAGAAAAAGGGACAGTGCCATGGTACTCGGAAAAATGTGCTTCGACTCTCGCCACAACATACAGTAGTGGTAGCGGAGCAGAAAAAGAAGTGGTTTGTACTTTTTTGCGTGTATATGTATTTTTTTTTTAGAATATGTCATGATTTTTCTCTTCCTCTTCCTCTTCTAATGTACATTATATTTATTTATATGCAGAGTTGTTATTTATTATTAATTTTTTTCTATAATTGTATAAAACAAAATAGTGCTTGAAGCCTCAAGTAACTGTAGTACAGTTTACATGCATGTGAAATATTTATGAATTTATATGTATCAATTTATGTACAATTGTAGATTACAACAGATCTGAATAAAAAATGCACAGAGCAGCACAGTGGAACATCGGCATCAGCCCCACTAGCAGCAGGTATCTGTGCCCTGGCATTGGAAGCAAAGTAAGTGATCTTACATGCCTAGCAACAATTAAAAAATGATATTTACCTGTACTTGCTTTTTTTCTGTGACTTTGAATATTTTAATAATATTTCTTTCTGCTTATAATTACCATATCAATCATCAATCTTTCATTTATACCATGTTGCATTAACAACAATAAAATTGTATCGTAAAATTGCTGCATTATAAATGTATTAATATTACTATTATTATTGTTATTATTACAGTAAATTATTATTGCTAATGTATTATTATTATTGTCTTGTATTTGCAACAAATAATCTGGAAAGTCTGGAATTTTTTTTTTCTTGAAATTATTTTCAAAAATATATAACAAATACAGTATATACATAAAAGATAGTTTCAACAATAATTTATGATTTTATCTTTCACCTCTATTTACAAAATGTTTTTGTAGCTCTAAACTTACATGGCGTGACTTGCAGCATATTATTGTGATGACCTCGAGGTCAGATGGCCTCCAAGCAGATGACTGGGCTACTAATGGTGCTGGCTACAAAGGTGAATGTAATATTAATTTGAAATATTCTACTTGTCTTGTAATTCTAGACATAATCTATAAATTCCCCACATAAAATTTTGTTATGATTTAATATTACTATACAATCGATAGGCTAGATACCAGCAAAATGGTGCATTTATGAGTTATGTGCTCGCATCCATTACTTATTAGCAGTATGAAAAGATATCAGTATGTGATACAATTACAGGACTCATTTTTTGGGGTTTAACTTTATGCTTTGAAGAGAATTGTCACAGAATTCTATTTTTCTACAATAAGCAACTTTCACTCATTGTTTGCAAATACTACCTACCGCACATTAAAACTCTACACAACACTACTAATTTGGATTATGTGATCAGCTGATTAACCGTAAAAGTCCAAAGTATCTTCTGGTAACGGAATTGTGTATTTCACTTAGTTCATCTCAGTATGATACAAATATAATATTTGTAGTTTAAACACTAGCCTAGATAGAGCTTATTGGTACCAGAGATAACGCTAATAAAACATAACATAGGTAGGCAAGCCTATTTGTGCTGCGCAAATGTTAACCCTAGAATAGTATGTTGAATGAATAAATTTATTTCGAAAATCAAATCACATAAAAACAAGAACAAGAAAATTTCAAACTAGACTTACTATGTCTGTACAACTAAACATTGGGCTTTTCCTCAATTGCCATATTCAAAAATGATGTTGAAATGGAAAAACACACAAAAACAAAAATACTAAATACTACTAAAGAAAATTATGAAGTAAAAAAAAAACCATGACAACCAACTTCATGACTAACACAACATTAGTGAGACTCAAACTATAGCTGCAATAATAATAGCAAGGGTGATATGGAAACACATAACCATTGCGTGCTATATGAGCTAACCCTGTGTAGGTCAGTGCATTTGTAGTTCCAGTAATTCAGTGATTGAAAGCTAAAATTATTTATGCATATCAGGTTAATTTTGTGTTTAACCTAGCTGCAGTTGATTTAAACACTTTAGAAAACGTAAATTGCATTAATTATATAATTTAATCAACTGTCCAATAAAATTATTTAAATGGTCCTTATATCAACACACTACTCCAGATTGTCACCAAAATTTAATAATTTCTTCAAGTTTTATTTTGAGTCAGTTTTTGAGATATTTAGGTCTGGGACGTTCCACTTAAAATGACCCCAAACTTCACACCTAAATCTGTATCGTCACCAAAGTTTAATAATTTCTTTCTTGTAACTTTCCCGAAAGTTTCATGCAGATCACTTTATCTGTTTTTGAAACATCTGGTTTTCGACGTTTTCCTATGAATGGTCCTCATATCCACACACTACTTCAAATCGTCACAAAAATTTAATCATTTCTTTACTAGACCTGGACAAACTATTATAGAAAGTTTCATTTAGACCCAA
Source organism: Anneissia japonica (assembly GCF_011630105.1). Lineage (NCBI taxonomy): Eukaryota > Metazoa > Echinodermata > Crinoidea > Comatulida > Comatulidae > Anneissia > Anneissia japonica. The sequence goes on from NW_022752980.1 coordinate 1,937,633, forward strand.
TGATATGTTTTTAGAGATATGTAGGTCCAAAAAACATATCTCTAAAAACATATAAATGGGTGTAAATGAAGTGTTTTTAGAGATACAGTATGTAGGTCTGGACGTCAGAAATTAAAATGACGCTCACGTTTACACCCTAAATTAGATTGTCACCAACACATAATAATTTCTTCCTTGTAACTTGGTTAAACTTTCCTGAAAATTTCATTCAGATCAGTTGACCCATTTTTGAAATATCTGGTGTACAGTGTTTGCCTTTAAATCCCTTTAATTGGTTCTCACATCCGCACCCCACTCCAGATTGACACTAGATATTAGGAGGCACATCCTTGATATATGGTTTATGCTTCGACATAATATGGAAAAGATCCAAGTATGGAAAGGGACAAAAGTGCCGGGCGGAAAAACCCAGTGCAAAAGATAAGAAAATCGATATAGAAGAAAAGAGGAAAAACAAATCAGAACAAAAACATTGACTTTTCCAGCTAAAGCTGGGAAAAACCAAATATACACAATGATAGCAAAATTCCAAGGATACGTGTGCCTAGTTTTCTCTTTTTACAATATGCAGTTAAATTTCAAGAATATACTGTTATGATAATAATTGTGAATTAACTGAAATCATGCAATACAAAAATCTGTTCTTGTAATATTATGTTACACTGATGGATGATTTTGTAAACAACAAATAATAAACTCCATTGCAAGACTCCTCCAAGCTTTTAAACAAATTAGCGGTTGCCAGTTGTAAAAAAAGCAAATTCTAATTCTCTTAAATCCATAAGTTAAAAATATAACATATATTGTAGGCCTAGATACAAGCCAGGTTTTTCTCCCAAGGGCTAATTTATATTAATTGGACCTTTGCCTAGACCTAGCTCAGTGGTACAGTTGTCCAATGAATATATCGTAAAGGTGGCTCCAGGGGAAGAGGTCCAATGTCCCTAACAAGAATGTAAGTGGGCATAATAGAGCATTGCTCAAAATCTCTCAGAAGTGGTCCACCATGTAAAATGTAAAAAAATACATATAATTTTGATATTTTTGTTTTAATTCTAAATAATAATTTGTTTTTGGTTTATAGTGAGTCATGCATATGGCTTTGGTTTAATGGACGCTGGGGCGATGGTTGCAATGGCAGAGCGATGGAACATAGTTCCTCAGCAACATATCTGCACAGAAGAAGCAGTTACAAATTCAAGGTACACCGGCAATAATAATAAAGTTAAAGTAACTGTTATTGCTATTTAAATTATAACTCTTTGGTTACCATTTATTTTGTCCATTTCTGTAGGACAATCCCATCAACTGGATCGTTGATTCTAAAGTACAATACAACTGGATGCATGGATTCAGCTAACTCTGTACGTTACTTGGAACATGTCCAGGCCAGGTTGTCTGTGAACTTCAACATCCGCGGTGATCTTGTAATCTTCTTGACATCTCCAATGGGAACGAGGTCAAATCTTCTGACAAAACGGATCAAGGACTTCTCTGACAAGGGGTTCAGTAATTGGGATTTCATGACCACGCACAACTGGGGAGAAGATCCTCGTGGAGTCTGGACATTGGAGATAAAAAATGTTGGCAAACAGGCTAATTATGGTGAGCTCTGAATTTTGTGGTTTTTTTAGTCATATAACAGCGCTTTATTTTTTTTTTAAACTTTTAAATTTTATGATTTCATCTGTGAGGCATATCTAAATCCCTGATTTTGCCATATCAGGGAGGCCATGCAGATAAACTTTTTATTTTGATATAAAATGCATTAAAAAATTAAAATTTCGATGTTTTAAAGCCAAAAATTATCTGAAGACATTTGTAAATTTAGGGAGGAATTGCGCACAGCAAACAACAATAAAAAAATTGAGGTGCTCATTTATGATTCTTAAAGTCTTGTCCAATGATCACAAAATTTATGTCTCTTGTGTATACAGTTTAAAGGTTTCAATTTGTGTTACCATATTAAACATATTCAATATCTAGTCATCCAAAGGATTCAATCCAATCTTTGACTTTAAGGCACATTTTACAAAGTCTCAATGTGCCATTGTGATGATGGCTTTGAGAATTTGTGCTTTAGCGTACTGTTCGTCAAACTCAACTCAATACTGATAAACAGTGTGTAGACTTTGTCAAGAGAATTTATTAACTAGGGGAAGAAAGAAGAAATATGAATTATTTGTATTTTTATTATTTGTTACATAAAGGGATGGGGATGGGAATGAAAATCCTTTGAGTGTACTTCGGTGTTGGGTGTGAATGATATAGATTATATTTGTTGTATAATGATAGTCAGCTTTATGGTCTGTGTGTTTACCCACATGAAATTTAAGCACCTCTTATCATTTTTACAGTAATGTTCACTCACCTTGTTTACTTTTAGTGTTTATTATTGAACATAGCTTACTTCAAGTGGAAAGATTCGCACTTTGCCACACATCCTGCACATGAGATCATGTGTTTAAGCCATGCACAATGTTTTCTCATATTAAAGTAAATCTCCACTTACATTGTAGAACCACTAAGTTTAATTATGGCACCAATGATCAGATGGTCATTTTTCTGACATTTCTCTAGTTTCTTTGGCCATTTGTCAAAACATGTTTATATAAAATACATTATTTTTTAGTTTTATCCTGTCTTGTCCTTGGAATTGGGTGAACATACGGCTTCGGCCGTGTATAATCATTCTTGTCCAACCAATTTCAAGCTGAATTACTAATTTTACTCTATTCATTTCAAAGTATGTACTCTTCCAGATTATCTACCACACCATGATCTATTTCCTGTTATTTCCTGTTTATTACCCTTTCTGAAGATAGATTGTTGAGTTTGCTTGTAGTATTTTAAAGACAAAGCTAGTTCCTTTGATGTGGATAATTGCTTTATGATTTCAACTTTATTGTGGATATTTATGATGTGGAAAATTGATGGCTAGTTATGAACTATTAATTCAGTATTTTGGTTGGTTTAGGTGTCGGTCTGAATTTTCTTATAGATTTCCAGTTGCAATAATTTTTTATCTTAATTGTAAATGTAGATTATTTATGTGTTTAGTGGGTTTGTGATGTTGTTTTGTAATGTTTTTTCTCCCCTTTTCTTCGTATTTCGTATTTCGTAAGCCAAATTCCAGTCCTTATTTTACTACCATATTACTTTTTGGTTTACTAAAGGTATTAGAAATATGATCTGTTAGCTGTCCGTTAATGTCAATCATTCTTTCTATTATCTATTGTTTAACCATAGAATTGAAATATCGTAGACAGTAGTAAATAGTTACACATTTTAAAATGCTATTATTTCCTTAGTAACTTTCTGTTAAAAAATCTTGCATTTTAGTATTTTTTATTTTCTTATAGCGCTATACTGTGAATTTTGCATAACACTTGAATATAATTTTTTTTCTTGATCACCTTGTTGTTTTGAGAGCATGCTTTGTTGTTTTCCTTGTCTGTCCTAGGTTCTGTTCAGGAAAGCACTTTGCTTCTCTATGGCACCCAATTGGACTCGCGTCTTGATAGAGTTGGCAACCGAACGTGTGACGAGCCATACAATTTGGTTGTCTCGCTGCATAACTCCACCCACTTAATGAATGAATGCAAGAGCAACGGAGGATGTATTATTAGTCAGAATTTTTCTTATATCATACTTTTTTCTATGCTTTTTGGTATAGCATATAATATTCTTCTACAGAATTTTGGTTATTTCTATGTGCTATACTAGTGTAGGATTAACTAATTAAATTAAATAGGAAAAAAATAGGTCTTTCATGGTGTACAAGCTGGATACCATAGTATGGAATACTATATTATAGGTGTGGAATAGCTTGCCTATCTTTGTTCGTGAGTCTCCTTCTGTTGAGATATTTAAAAATCGTCTCAAGACTCATCTCTTTAGTTTATTTTAATTTGCAAATTTCTAGCGCATAGAGACCTATGTATTTTGCGCTTTACAAATCCAAATTATTATTATTATTATTATATACTGTACTTTAAGAGCAGTTATGTTTGCTTTATGATTTCTTTTGATATATTTATTCATAATTTTTTATTTCCCTTTTTATTTAATGTTTAATGTATTGTTTCTTAATTTTGTGGTATACAAGCTGGAATACTATATACTTTAAGAGTAGTTATAGTTACCTTGCACTTTGAATTCACTCTATCGGTACCTTAGAAATTTTAATTGATTTAGATATTTTTTTTTTTAAGTTTTAAATATTTTTATAGTTATCCAAAATTAGTATATTTAAAATGATCTTGCTTTCTGATTGCTTTTGATATAGTTGTCCATAATTTTTAATTTCTGTTTTACTTAATGTATTATTATGATGTGAGTTTGCTTCAGGAAAATATCACTCCTATAATTAATGTATTGTTTCTTAAGTAGAGTGCTTCCTAATATCAGCCTAGCTGGAAGGGTACTATAACAATATTTGAAATTAAAAAATTTTGCATATTATTTAGAAATTACAAGATTTATAAAATACCTAAATAATATTGCTCAGTATATACATTCCATTAAGATATTTTATTATATGATATTTTTTATTGTCAAAACTATTTTTTAAAATCAATACTTTTATAATGATATTTATTTTAAAAATTATTATTCAGTTATTAATGATGTTTGAAGTTGAATGGTTTATAATTTTATTATTAATTAAAGAAACAAAAAAACAATTTTAAAGGCAGACTGTTCTATCCCAAATTTATTTTTATCAAGTACTATACAAAGCAATATATTTTATATAACAATTTTAGTAAAATTCCAAGGGGCGATGTGTACGGTGGTGGCGCCAGGATTTGCTGATGTGTGGTTGGGGGGGGGGGGTCTGAGGTCCCCGACGAAGGGTCTGAGGTCCATGACGAAAAAAAGTGGGCGTGGTCAGACATCGCTCAAAATCTCTTGAAAGTGATCCAGGGGGTGAAGCCCCTGAAAAATAACACAATTTTGGGGTTTCAAAGGTTTATTTAATTAATTTTGGAGTCTACAGATTCTCCCCCCCCCCCCCTGTCACCACCCTGAATATATAAACAAATTAAACTAAAAATTGCCACATTAAACTGTATTTTTCCTAATTTTTTGTAATATATGCAAATAATATTAATTGTGTATTTCAATGTACTGAAAAATGTATTTTTATGCTGTCCTAAGATTTTGTATAATTTCTATGAATGTACAGGTTTTCATATTTTCAGAGCTGCATAGTACAACTTCAGAAATATTGGAAATTATAACTTTGTAGGCTATATGAAATAATTTTAATTCATGTTGTTTAGTAATTTCTCAGTGGTTTACGTTTGTGTGTCAATAATGTTGGGACCTCTCATTGAGTCATATAGACTGTAGCTTCTTAAGAAAACCCATTTTTATTGAGGCAAATAAAATGAATAAAAATGAAATAAGGGTTCTGAAGGCGAATTTTAGGAGGCGCAATTTTTGAATCTCAAGGTCAATTTACTTGGAGCAATTAGCCAAATTTAAATGTTTCACTTCCAAATATAAGCTTTTGCTCGAGCAATGGACTTTCTGCTATTCCCGCCACTTGAATATTGTGTCTAAAGTTTCACTAAACAATAGAGAAAATATATGTATTCATGTGCGTTTGTGGGACAACACTTGTGTTTGTGGCACATGCGTGTATTCCTGGCCTTGTTCTGATTGGTCAGTTGTTAAGTTTGGTTGACACTCCAGAAAGGTCCAATGCAAAGGGCCGGATTTAGTGGTCGTCGGGTTGGCCCCAGCCCCCCCTCCCTTTGGAAAGTAAAAAAAAAGGGGAAAAAAGAAAGAAAGAAAAAGAAAAAAATTGATCGCCTGAAACGCCTCTGAGGTTATTTTCAGGTGTCTAGAAACATATTTCGCGGGAATTCCCCCGGACCCCCTAGGGTAGTGTTGTCTCGATCAGCCCCATTTTCGTACCCTCCCCCCCTTTTAGACATCTCTGGATCTGCCCCTGATTGTGGCACAGTGATGTTCTTCCTTTGAAGTGAGATGCCTCAGGAAGAAGATGCCTACAGTAGTTCTAAAGTCTTGGTATTAGGAGATAACTAGCTGTTTGTAAAAATTGAAAGTCTAGTAGAGTAAATATTTCTCTGGTATCTGGCTGCCAAATATTGATGAGTGAAATGATTTGAAATAATTTGTGCATTTTGTAATCTATAAAATTTTCATAAGCTGTGAAATTTTACATTGGTTTCTGATACTGTTTAACAATGGCTTCTAATTGTGTTATACGAAGATACTTCCGCTGCTGCTATAGAGGGTGGCTTATGGAAAATTTTATGAATGAAAGAAATATATGTTTTTTTCAAACATGACTGTCATTTCTTTTTTGTATTAAAGTTTGAATAAATTAATCATTATGAAGACTTTCAAATTCTGATTTATTTTGTAATACAGCGAATTAATTTGACAGTTTACTTTAAATTATTGGCATTATGTTATTGATGGTATATCATAGTAATATAGTTACTTGGACCAAATTAGTAAATTGATTTTGAATATGGTGCTTGTGTTTCTACTACAAATTTAATCAAAGATTCCTGTAAAATGCAGATACGATGTGGCAGATGTAAGTGAGTGACAGCTCAAAACATCAATATAACTGCTTTTTTTTGTAAGTGGAAGCAGTTTGGTGCAGTGGAATGGTTTGGTTTCCCAACTGCCCAACCACAAGATCAGGGTTTCAATCCTTCGCTGGGCATTTTGCTTGTGTCCTTGAGCAAGGCACTTTATGTACATTGCTATAGTCTACCCAGCTGTATCAATGGGTACCAGCATATTGCTGGGAGTAACCTGTGGTGGACCAGCGTCCCACCAAGAGAGTGAGAGTATCACACTGTCATCCGCTTCACGCTACAGAAACGGGATAAGCTGCAACCCTATGAGCCCTGTGGCTCAGCAAGGATTTACTTTGGTTTTGTAAAATAGTCAAACCTCATAATTAAAATATAAATTTGAATAAATATATTTATTAAACAATTTTTATAAACATAATTTGTGTTACCAAAATTTGATTTTTTTAAAAAATCTAATAGGTACGCTGACTCATTGGTCTCTCATACTCTTCGGTACTACATCTCATCCACTAGAGGCTCACGTTGGTCCCAAGGAATGTTCCAGTGGCTACTACCTGTCCGTGACAGCCTCCGAAAACGGAACCCTTGTGAACAGTTGTACACAATGTCACCACTCATGTCAGAGTTGCTTTGGTGTCGGCAGCTCCGACTGCATCGAGTGTAATGTCAACTACAACAAACGTGACACGTATTGCGTGTATGTCTTCTTCTCAACGGATCATCTATTTGGTGAATCTTTGGTTGCACTCGTTGTTATCGTAATCTTCATGTCCATTGTACTCATGTGTTGCTTTCAAGCATTTTTCAGAGGACATTGCTGCAAGAGAAAGCTGGTTAGTGCAGAAGTTGCAATGCAGAAAAGTAAACTCCTTGAAGCAGATGAATGGGAAACAGGTCTGGATATGAATGATGTTATTTACGAAGACCAAGACCAGAATTCGGAACCAGCACGATAGTGTAAAAAAAACTCTTAAGAATGAGATGCAAACCATGGTGATTTTAAGAACTTCATTTGTTCATTTTCAGAAACATTTGACTTGGTAAGATTGTCAGTGTAGAATGTTATTCCTGAAGATGAACGAATGAAATTGAAATATAGCATCATAAAGGCTTAAATTTTTGTTTCTGTTTTGAGCTTTGTCCAATTCTTACATAAGAGTTTAGAGACAATTACGATGGCGTGTTTGCGTCAGAAATAAAATATTGCAAATTGATGTTTGCCCTACCTGACATGTTATAGTACTGAATACTCTGTGCTTTCCCAAATGTGTGCTAAAAAATGAATCTCGCAAGTGATTTCGGTGGGAATCGAACCCATGACCTCCAGATAGACAGCCTGGCATTTTAACCACTCGACCAACAAGATTGCTCTTGGTGGCTTTTGATTAATCGATCCCCAACTAGCAGCGGGTACTGCAATGCTATTACGATGACGTGTTTGTGTCAGGAGAAATATTAGGAATCAATGTTTGCCCTACACTGCAACTGCCATGGGGGCCAGCCAAAGTTTCTAATTTCAAATATTTGAAAATTGGACAAAATAGGAACATTTTTAAAATCCAAACTGCCAAATTTTATGTGAAGGATACAGGTACCTGTGATTTGCCGATATATGGGTATGAAATGACATGATGCCCATTATGGATGTGATATGACATCATCATTCCCATATATGGGCAGTTCACACAAGTTTGTTAAAAAATCTTGGTAGTAGTGTGGTTAGAGCTTCATGACAGCACATTTTATATTCATTTTTGGTGAAAACTGTCTTTCAAGTCTTTCAATTTTTGTATGGAAAAATAGTTGGTAAATTTTGTACTACAAATTGTGTCATGTGTGCAGTAGCTAAAATAATGCTCTTGAAAATGTGTATATTTCAAATAAAAGTATTTCAAATATGTGCACGAAATGGGAGCATTTGATTGTGCTGTAACTGTAAGATTTATTACATAATGCCGTCACATGCAGTCATCTGTACAAAGGAGAATGTTGATTCCTTTTTGTTTTCTGAATGTTAGGATTTGGATTGGCCCGAATCTATGTTGTGCAGGAACGCACAAAAGTTCACAAATATCAGTGTACAGCTATACCTAAAATTACTTTAAAATTTCAACACAAATAAATACATATCATTTATATACAGAAATGAGTTATACTCTAAATGATATACAACATCTATATTATTATAATGAAATTCGGTTTTGGTTTTGTGTATGACTATATGAATGAGAGGTGATCATAAACTAAACCAGTACAGTATATGGAAATTCACTTTTAGTTCCGTATATATGACTATAGGAATGAGAGACGATCATAAACTAAACCAGTACAGTGTATGGAAATTCACTTTTGGTTTTGTATATGACTATAGGAATGAAAGACGTCATAAACTAAACCAGTACAGTATAAGGATATTTACTTTTGGTTTTGTATATGATTATTGGAATGAGAGATGATCGTATACCAAACCAGTAGAGTTTAAGGAAATTTACTTTTGTTTTGTATATGACGATAGGAATGAGAGAAAATCATATACAAAACCAGTACAGTATAAGGAAATTTAGTTTTGGTTTTGTATATGACTACAGGAATGAGAGACGATCATAAACGAAACTAGAACAGTATAAGTAAATTTACTTTTGTTTTGAATATGACTATAGAATTGAGAGAAAATCATTTACAAAACCTGTACAGTATAAGGAAATTCACTTTTGGTTTTGTATATGAGTATAGGAATGAGAGACGATCATAAACTAAACCAGTACAGTATAAGTAAATTTACTTTTGTATATGACTATAAAAATGAGAGAAAATCATATACAAAACCAGTACAGTATAAGGAAATGTACTTTTGGTTTTGTATATGACTGTACGAATGAGAGATGATCATAAACTAAACCAGTACAGAATAAGTAAATTTACTTTTGGTTTTGTATATGAAAATCATATACAAAACCAGTACAGTATACGGAATTTCACTTTTGGTTTTGTATATGATTATAGGAATCAGAAATTATCATATACCCAACCAGTACAGTATAAGGAATTTCACGTTTGGTTGTGTATAAGACTATAGGAATGAGAAATGATCATATAAAACTGGTACAGTATAAGGAAATTTACTTTTGGTTTTGTATATGATTATAGGAATGAGATGATCATATACAAAACCAACAACATAAACTTTATATTCCTTCAGCACCCCACCCCACAGAAAAAAAAACCCCTGTAATCATATTTTTCCCAATATTTAATGCACTACTAGAAATTTTGCATATTTTATATTTTATTTACAGCATTTGCACCATCAAGCACAAACATATTTTACTAATAAAGTCTGTACAGTATATTAATTATTGAAAAGTATAGTGTAAAATAATTGTTTACAGTGTTATCTACTTTTTAATAATGTTTGATCATAATATTAGCCTAATATCTGTACTACTGTTATTGTCTAGTCTGGTTACATTATTATTAGTGGTTCTTTGTAAATGTAACTGTGAAAATGTAATGAATAATCTACTAATTATTTTGTAATCATTTGTAGTCGTACCTCTCTTGCAGTTTAATGGGTTAGAATGTTGGTTGCATCAGTAAATTATTTTTTTAGACAACAGTGGTTTCTTGTTCATCCAACAGGAGAAATTTAATCTTGACACACAGTAGCACCACCACTGACTAGGCCTATTCATTTTTACTATTATTTTTGATGTATGATTATTTATATAATACATAACACTTTTTAAAAAATTGTGAAACTACTGTTTTTGGGACAGTTATTAACAGGAGGTAAATATAGTAGTGAATGCTGACTAAAAGAGGATCATTGTGTTTTTAATTGGATATATACTGTATTTTTGAATTATTTAAACTATATTGTAATTCATTTACATTCAATTTTACTTGCATTATTTATGGAGTATATTCTATAAAACCTGTATTCGTTTACAGTTGTATGTTTTAATTAATAAAATTATAAAAATGGCAATACTGTACAGTAGTGTGAAGTCTATAAAAAGTTTCAATTAACAGCTTTCACTAAAGGGTGCAATTTAATAAATGCAGTTAAAAATTAAAATGAGACAGAGATGTGCTGTATTATATACTCCTTTTACACTGCAAGCAAAACTCCGGACACAACTCGGGATTTTACAATACCCGGTCTAGAAATTCCCGAGTTGTGGTTAGTGTAAACGGCAAAAAATACTACCCGGGTTGCCAAACGTCCCAGGTTCGATGTGCGGGACGCAATTGGCGTTGGACTAAATCCTCTAAAATTTTTGTAAGCGCCGCGGAGCTTATTCGAGCATTTACAGTACAGTAAATGAAACCAGTTAAAATGTATGCTTTGGCATAGCTTTCTGATAACGTTCAAATTGTGAATTTTAAGTCCTGTACGTATTTATGGTTCTACAGAATAACGTTTACAACACCTAACTGTAACGTTATTATAACCTAATACAGTATTGAATAGCTGGGTTATGCTACATCCGAATAACAGAACAAGCACATTTTTGAACATTTCATTTAATATAAATAGGTAAAATCACCATCTTGTTAGACTGTTTATCTGTAAATATCTGAATATTTATCCATTATAGTCCAGGATATTACATTGCTGTGTCCTACGCGCAGCAATGTAATTTACCAGATTGAAGATTTTTTTCTGCAAAAGAAACATTCCATGTGATTCTGTATACATTTTCAACACACAATTTTTAACTGGACTTGTGGATGGGGATGGTTAAGTGAGAGTTCAATGATTAAGTGAGGAGTTAGCTGGTAAAATAAGGTGCTATTAGGCGACGTCAACTATTTTAGCGTAATATTTGAATTTGGAGGCGCGAGTCACTGGCTGTGATCGAAATGTAGAAAGGCGAATTGAACAAAATAACCATTGGAATAATTTAAAGAAATTGAGTTTAATTGAAATATTTATTATTATGCTGACTTTCATCTCACATTGGAGTACAGTACTGGTTTGTCAAGACGGTGTACGGTAAGAATGGCCCCGGAAAAAATGGCCCAGGAAATAATGGCCCCGGAAAAAATGGCCCCGGTAAAAATGGCCAAGTAGGTAAAAATGGCCCCCAATATAAAATTCTGTATAAAAACTGCTTTTTTTTTGCATTTTTGAACTGAAATAATTCAATTTTTATAAAGAATCTAACTAACATCAAGTAAATTCATGATGAATAAAAAGAGTAGCCGCGTTAGTCTTATGTACAACAAGATAAAATG
>NW_022752980.1:1950085-1958117 GCF_011630105.1 Anneissia japonica
GGGTTATGCTACATCCGAATAACATAACAAGCACATTTTTGAACATTTCATTTAATATAAATAGGTAAAATCACCATCTTGTTAGACTGTTTATCTGTAAATATCTGAATATTTATCCATTATTAGTCCAGGATATTACATTGCTGTGTCCTACTCGCAGCCATGTAATTTACCAGATTGAAGATTTTTTCTGCAAAAGAAACATTCCATGTGATACTGTATACATTTTCAACACACAATTTTTAACTGGACTTGTGGATGGGGATGGTTAAGTGAGAGTTCAATGATTAAGTGAGGAGTTAGCTGGTAAAATAAGGTGCTATTAGGTGACGTCAACTATTTTAGCGTAATATTTGAATTTGGAGGCGCGAGTCACTGGCTGTGATCGAAATGTAGAAAGGTGAATTGAACAAAATAACCATTGGAATAATTTAAAGAAATTGAGTTTAATTGAAATATTTATTATTATGCTGACTTTCATCTCACATTGGAGTACAGTACTGGTTTGTCAAGACAAGCTGTCAGTGGTGGATTCATTACGCCTACATTCAAATTTAATTCTGAGTGTGCCATTTCAGCCAATTTGGAGCTGCCATTAATTATGCATTTTGGGGCTGAGGTGGTATAGACACCTACTTGTGTCTTTGGAACCCTCTATTTCAAAACCCTAGATCCGCCAATGAGTTATGGTACCATTTAAAAGGTTTGTTCAGCATTCCAGGACAAAACTTGTCTGCCTCGTTAAGTTTTAGGAGATGCTGTAATTTCTATAGCTTTAAGCGTCAAGTGCACTTTTGCTCACATTTCCATGATGATTTTAGGAGGTTTTTACACGGGCTTTAGTTTAGTGAGCCCTGGCTTCTTTTTAGTGATTATTACAAACTTTCAAGTACTGTGCTGTAGTCGATAAAAAATCAAAACAGCAAACAGAGGGTAAGATTCATGAACTTTTATTGGTATATCGCCCTGCTGTAAATTAGAGCTGAATTATGGTTATGGTTATGGTTTTATATTTATATAGCGCCTTCTACGATCGAAACCGTCTCAAGGCGCTTTAAAAATATATGTAAATAATGTATGGAAATAAATTTGACCGGAAATAACCTAAACTAACCAAACAGAATAACCGACAAAGATAAAAAATAGAATCACACATCATCACACCGTTTCACCATGGAGGATGGTTTCACTGACCGACCAAGGCCGGTCAGCTATTGATTTCACAGTTGTCATAATGATGTGTGTAACTAAATATTGGCCTATCGAGCAACGAAAATGAACGAATGTGAGTGGTCTATAGTGAGTTATAAAGATGAGTTTTCAATCGGCTTTTGAAAATCCCAGTTGAAGGTGCCTGGCGTATTGTGTCATTACAATGCGTTATAATAAACAAAGTGTCTGTAAATGAACAATGTTTAAGCCATGCTCAGGAAAGGAAATCACCCCTTTTCCACCTTTTCTCCCCAGTTTTTTGTATATTCAAAAATCTGTATCGCATTAACTGCTTACGAGTTTTTCATCAAATTTGCTTTTTGTGTCTTAGAAAAATTAGTTGTAAAACATAGGCCTATAAAAAAAATGTCTTTTATAGGCCTATCGCGAGCAGAGCGTAAAATAATTATTGATTAGTTCAAAGTGAGCACTTTAGTTGATGTGAAAGAGCAGCTTAGCTCAGAGCTTCTTAGCTCAGTCGGATAATCCGGTGGTAGCCACCGTGTGAGATCTTTAGGTCCCCGGTTCAATTCCCATCGTTGCCTCTCATGTTTAGCTGGAGGGATGAAATACAAGTTGCAATATCGTACCGTCTTTCGGATGAGACGTTTAAGCCGTTGGTCCCGTCTGCATTTATGACCCATGTGCACCTTAAAGACACTCTTCAGGAAAGGATTGTATGGCGGTGCTGCCCAATTACCACTAAAGGACCCCACTGAAAATAGGCCTGTGTCTTCTTCAAGACTTTTGTGGGCTATCCTTAAAACCAATCCAATACAATCCCAATAGTTAAAAATTGTATATGCTTTATATGTCCGGTAAGCTACGGTACTATGTTTAATATCTTTTTTTTTTATAAAAGAAATGATCGTTAATGTTTTTTTTTTAATCTAGTAGATGAAATTTACGAATAAGTAATATAAATAGTAATATTAACAGTACTTGAAATGTAAGCACAATTCAGTTGTGTTTCGTAAGAGGCAATCAAGTCATCCTGTATAAATCAGAAATTTGAATTGTCTTTTAAAGCTCAAATAAATATATTAATAAATTAGGCTTATTAGGTTGAAACACCATCTAGTCCTATCCGATTAGCATTTTCAACAGTACAATACAAAATACAAAAGTAAGGAATGTGTGGTGTGTGAGAGTTCAGGATAGTGACGCATGTGTTTTCAACCATGGAGTAATTAAAAACTAATACCTCCATGTTTCAACTAAGTATTCGTTTTAGAGCATGCAGTTACTGCGATTTGTAAATAAACTATAATTTAATTCTAGGAAAAAAGAAAATACTCTTTTTAATAAAGGGCAGCAGATAAATAATCCAGTGACCTTGCCCCAAAACCTGCTAAATCATGTGGAATTAATTTTATTATATTCGTATAATCGGTTATTATACGTCTTTAGTACATAATTCTACCCCACCATGATGGAAGTAACACTTTGTTGTTGGGTTTATTGACAGAAACAGGATTAATTGGTAAGTGTGTTCAAAGCTGAAATGTGGATTATAATAAGACATAACTGTGTACACAAAACACAAATCCTATTCAGTGAGTTAAGTTTCTGTCTCGTGGTTATGGGGGTGCTGTTTTGATGACCACTTTACACTCTAAACACTTTAAATTAGTTTCAGCAATACAATACAAATGATTCATTTAATACTAAATTATGAAGTAAAATGTAATTATATAGGCCTAAATACAATAAACGGAAAGGCCACCATTCAGAAAAAATGTTGTAATAATGCAAAACTACAAATATACAGTACAGTGGTGGCGCCAGAGCGGGGGGGGGGGGCTAGTGGGATAGCCCCCCCCCCCCACCGTTGGGGAAGACGAGTACATTTTTTCGGGGAATAACAAATAAAAAAAAAATTATTTAATTATGTAATGTTCGTTTAGCCACCATATTGTTTTATTAAACTATTTGTGTTAATAATAATAATAATAACAATAATAATAATAATAATAATAATAATAATAATAAAAATATTAATAATAATAATAATAATAATAATAATAATAATAATAATAATAATAATAATAATAATAATAGTTCGATGAGACTAAATAAAAATAAATTGCGTTCTGTTATGACAAATGCTCGTTTGGATATAGCCTCATGATGCTTGGAATACATCGTGATAGGTGAACCTCGACCTTGACAGCGTGGTTAACAGATTTCATGCTAAATTTCCAAAATGTAGAATTTCACTTTCAAGAATGAGGATTTGAAAATAAATTAGATGGTTACATTACATACTCTTTGTTTCTTGCATTATTCAAAATGTTTTGGTTTTGGAAGCTGATATTAGAAAACATAGCCTACATTATGAAGTCATATTATAGTAACTCGACGCCTATCATTCAAATAAGTAAAAAAAAAATTGCCATAATACGTCAAATATCCCCCTGGCCCCCAGCCAAGTGAGACTCGTTTCGCTCCACTAGCCCCCGCCCCCACCCCGTCGGGGCCTTTAGCTCCTCCGTCGGGCAGGTCCTGGCGCCATCACTGATACAGTATTACCTTTTTACAAATTATTTTATTATCTCCCGCATGCATGAGCCTTCTTGTAAAAAATTACTTGTTTAGTGTCCACTCATTACGCATTATATTCGAGCAGCGTAGGGGGTATGCGTTTATTAAAACAAAATATTTACACACAATTACCCGATGAGTCATTATATTATTGTTATTAATAAAAAAATTATTGTCGACACTAAAAAATTGAGGGGCCGGGCCGGAGGCTAAACAAGTACCGTATTTTTATTTACATGACCGTATGTTGTTATTTTGTAAAATATTATTTAATCCACGAGATTATATTAAACCTAAAATCTTCCTTTATTTACAGCTTTCAAGTGCAGTGTTTGTTTGATAGTGTAGACAAAGCTTTAGTTTGTTCATGGAGGAAACTGTTTGATGACCTTCAGAGTTTTCGCATGGTTAACTGATAATACGTCACATCCGCTTGGGGCGCGTCATATCTGGGATATATAACCCTATAGTCAATGATCAATTTAAAATTAAGTATTGATAAGATGTCAAACTATACCGTCATAGCACTCATCCTCTCCGTCTACGGAAGCCTCACTATTGCGGCAAGTCCGAGGCCGCACGTTATTTTTATTTTATCAGATGACCAAGGGTACCGAGATGTGGGCTACCATGGTTCGATTTTCGCCACCCCTGTTTTAGACAGCCTAGCAGGGGAAGGGGTAAAGTTGGAGAACTACTACGTCCAGCCCATTTGTACGCCGACAAGAAGTCAACTACTGACCGGAAGGTATCAGGTAGGTCGAAATACTTCTAATTTACAGTACCTTAAAATAAGATTACAATTGTTGATTGACCAACACGGATGTGGGGTTATTCTTTCCAAAAATAGTACAAGTTGTTTTATTCGGATTGAATTTAAGGCTATGAGAGGTGATGTAGTGATTAGCATAATTAATCAACTTTTGTACTTGGCCTATTTAATGAGCTGGTTTGACAGTATTATTTGTAAAATACCACCTGTTGCTGGTTAAGGGTTAACAATTAAACTACATAAATCATTCATATGAAAGTTGGGAAGCGGTTGGCGTCATGGTTGCAGTCCTCAAAATGTATTGTTAAAAAAAAAAAAATTAAATATAATTTTTACTTAAATTATTTCTTCTTCTTCTTCAAGCATGTTATTATTATTATAATACTCTTATTATTATCATTAATAATAATAAGAATGATAACGATAATTATTACTATTATCATCATTATTAACATCATTAATCATTATAAATCAGTAGATAATATCAAACAACAATCGATAATGCACAATGGCGCAAATTGGTATAGCTTCAATAAATTGCTTGTAAATTCTGGCTAGCACAACGAAACTAATGTTAATTAAAAATAGAATATGCCCATTTTCCTCGTTGAATATTCGTGTTGGTAGTAAAACCCTAAAATTAATCAACTTTTGTACTTGGCATATATAAAATAATGAGCTGGTTTGACAGTATTATTTGTAAAATACCACACAATACCTGTTGCTGGTTAAGGGTTAACAATTAAACTACATAAATTATTCATATGAAAGTTGGGAAGCGGTTGGCGTCTTGGTTGCAGTCCTCAAAATGTATTGTTGTTTAAAAAAAAAATTTTTTAATATCATTTTTACTTAAATTATTTCTTCTTCTTCTTCTTCTTCTTCTTCTTCTTCTTATTATTATTATTATTATTATTATTATTATTATTATTATTATTATTATTATTATTATTATTCTACTCTTATTATTATTATTATACTCTTATTATTATTAATAATAATAAGAATGATAACGATAATTATTACTATTATCATCATTATTAACATCATTAATATTATAAATCAGTAGATAATATCAAACAACAATCGATAATGCACAATGTCGCAAATTGGTATAGCGTCAATAAATTGCTTGTAAATTCTGGCTAGCACAACGAAACTAATGTTAATTAAAAATAGAATATGCCCATTTTCCTCGTTGAATATTCGTGTTGGTAGTAAAACCCTAAAATTAATTAACTTTTGTACTTGGCATATATAAATAATGAGCTGGTTTGACAGTATTATTTGTAAAATACCAGACAATACCTGTTGCTGGTTAAGGATTAACAATTAAACTACATAAATAATTCATATGAAAGTTGGGAAGCGGTTGGCGGCTTGGTTGCAGGTCAAGTCTCCAAAATGATTGTTGTTCAAATTATTAAAAAAAAAAATATAATTTTTAATTAAATTATTTCTTCTCCTTCTTCTTGTTCTTGTTCTTGTTCTTGTTCTTCTTATTATTATTATTACTATTATACTCTTATTATCATTAATAATTATAGTAAGAATGATAACGATAATTATTACTATTATCATCATTATTAACATCATTAATAATTATAAATCAGTAGATAATATCAAACTACAATCGATAATGCACAATGTCGCAAATTGGTATAGCTTCAATAAACTACTTGTGTTGGTAGTAAAACCCTCGATTTGGTTTAAAAAAATCCGTTATTTAGAACTTGATATTGATGATAATCTTATCTGAAATTATCATATTCGACAATTAAATAAAACTATTGTGTATAAAATTAACATCCTAAATAAATTGGCAGAAACCCTAAATGAATCTCTTCTTAAATATTATATGAAAGTACAATCCAAACCAAACCTGTATCAGTAATCTAAGTTTGGGGAACAAGTCTAAAAAAAATAAAAACCTAGCTAAAAACCTTGTAATCCCGACCCGAAACCGTGACTCAGAAATACCGTACTCGCGCGAATAAGCGCCCGGGTGCTTAAAATATTTTTTGCACTTTCTGAGGGGCGCTTATTCAAACGGGGCGCTTATTTTAAACGGGGCGCTTATGGAAACAGAGTGGAAATTGAGGGGCGCTTATGGAAATAGATGAAAATCGAGGGGTTCTTATGGGAAATTATTAAATTCAAGAGGCACTTTTTGAATGAAGAAAAATTATATAAGGACATTACGAATGGTGGTTAGAAAAGATAATCGTACAAAGAACATGGCTCATGACAAGAATGCGTGAATATTTACATAACAAAATAGCAGATGCAATTAGTGGTGGTGGGTAGTGGTTAGCTTGTTGGCCATCGGCTGATTGAGATTAGCAGGATGGCAGGATCTTTATATTTTTTTTTTGAAAACTCAAATGAGAATGTGCTAAATGTCGGGAAAAGAAAAAGAGGAGTAGGACTAGGCATAGAGAAATATGTAAAAAGAGTAAAGTTTGAAATACACTGTCTGTCCAGGGATCGGAGCTCTCATCTCTCCAAGAGCAATATATTCATTTTGATATATTGACCGAATATAATAATATTTTAGTTAGTCTTCTTAGTAATTAAAATGTTTTTTTTTTTTTTTTTTTTTTTTTTTTTTTTTTTTTTTTTTTTTTTTTTTTTTTTTTTTTTTTTTTTTTTTTTTTGTAGTCTTTTTGTTTCTTTGTATTATATTTTATATAGTATTGTTGTGGGTAGCCTTTTTGTTGTTTATTTACCACTGCAAAAACAGCGTGCTATCTCGTCTGTATAAGTTTTCCTGCCTAATTATGTTTATTATACAAATAAATATAATAGGAAATATTAAATATCAACATTGTGTGATTTATTACCGTTTTTTTTTTTATTATTCTTCTATTTCTTCTTCCTTTTATTTAAAACAGCCGATGTTCCACATTCCTTTTCAAACGGACTTTTTAGGTGTGGGACTTCTTCCTTCGAATAGCCTAGCGCTTGGGGAAGTTGGGATTAAGAGTACAGTACTCCTTTAAATATGTAGTGAGATGACGGACGTTATATTATCTGGATTATATAAGATTAAAAGTACATTCCTCAACGAAACGTAAATAGAAGGCTAACAGTCATTATATTAGTATTAACTATACCGCCATGGTATTTAGACACGTTCGATGAACGTTACCGGTAGTAGGAAGAATAAAACTTGTACACAGGTATACGGTAAAAGTCCTTGATACGTGTCATATCTCACGCTTTATTTAAAAGTCCTTGATTTATTAAGAATTCTAAAGGTTTGTCGACACAAACGTGAAATTAGTGTATAATATCAATGTCAAGATTGATAAATTTGATGAAATATATAAAACAAAATCATTTGTTATGATTAGACATATGTAGTAGGGTATAAATAAAAAAATGAGCGGGGGTGAGCCTCCTGAAAAAGGGCGGAACATGTTTTTTGGCGGCCATTTTTAAAATGGCCGCTAAAATCAAGAGAATGGCTCATAACTTTACTTCTACTCCATGAAAAAGGGT
>NW_022752980.1:1958237-1969523 GCF_011630105.1 Anneissia japonica
CGTTGAAAAATGGTAAATTTGATGTCTACTCATATGTAATTAGGCTCTCTGAGTCCAATAAGAATAACTTCCATAAGCTAGGATGGCAGCCATTTTGAAATCCAAGATGGCCACCACATAAATTGTCATAAATCAAATATTTTGATATATAATTGCAATTTTCCTCGCTCAAAAATGTTAAATTTGGGGTCTAATCATATTTTATTCACATTTTTGAGTCCAATGAACATAGTTTAAAAAACCAAGCATGTCAGCCATTTTGAAATTCAAGATGGCCGCCACAAAAATCGTCAAAATAAAATATTTGGTATATAATTCCACTTGTCGATCAAAAGTTGTAACTTTGGTGAGAGTAACCTCTAAATCTCTGGCCATATACAATGCTAATGGTACATTTAGAAAATGCCAGAAATCAAAACTTTTCCACTGTATGGATACAAAAACCAATTCTGCAGATACAGAATACACTATCATCGATATGGGCATGGTCATCAGAAAGGCAATCCCTAATAAAGAACAAAGGCTTAATGAAGATGGTTCCTTGTTTACTCGGGAGAATTATGTCAACAAATGCACAGATATTATATTTAAAAGACATCACAATGCATCAGCCATTATATGTGTTAATGACCCATACAGTAAAGAAGAGTCGATCAAGTATGAAGAAAGAGAATGACGATCAAATGGGCAGAAAATACCTAATACACACATGAAGTTACAGGACCAGTTTTTATCAAGTAAAGAGTTTAACAAAATCCCGAAGAGCGATTACAACAAGTCAAGAATACAAGAATTTATTAAAGAAACCCCAGCAAGAAGAAGTATAAAGTTGAAGGAATTTGAGTGTTGTACTCTTTATAAAATTGTGTTGATTAGCAGATAATAGTGAGATACCAGAATTTAATTGTAGTCAGGCAGAAGTAGATAAATCGATGCTGACTATTTACTACTAACTCAGAACAAGCTGCAAAGTTACTAAACCAGTAGTAATAGACTAGGAGGATACAGATGTGTATGTTCCGGCTGCATATGTTGCACACAAGTTGCCAGGAGAACTAATGATCTATAGAAAGTCAGAAGAAACTGTGTTTGTCAATTGTAAGGATATGTGTAGGCATTAAATGGCAGAAATCATAATTCAACTTCATGTTTTGACCGGCTGTGACAGTAATTCTGCATTCTTTGGACATGGAAAATGCAAAGATTTTCAATAATGTTCGAGAAAGCAAAGAAGAAAAAATCTGTTGAAATCCTGTAGAGAATCTATTGCTGTGACAAATTCAACATTTGAAAAACTTACTTAAGTTTGTCTTAAAGTTTATATACAACGACAACAAAAGCAAAAACACAACAGAGGCAAGGTTGACCAAGTGGAAGTCCTAAAAAAAGAGAAAGTCACTTGTAAGATTGGCACCAGACAAATATTCACTACTTCAGCATATTAAAAGAGCCAACTATCTATCATACAATCAATTAAACCTCTCCTTAAGAATCAAACAATTACCAACAAAAAGTGGGTGGAAACTGATTAATGGAAAGTGCTATGCCGAAAGAAGTACTGAGCCAAACCTACCCAGTGATATTAAAGTTCCAGAACGAAATGATAGTGACAGTAGCGATGAGAGTGATTATGAAACAAGCGATGAATCGTCCGAGCATGATGACATATGAACCTAATTGTGATTTATTCCAGACAGACAGACAGACAGGTTCATGAAACAAATGCTTATGGTTTATTGTATAATATAAGTGGTAGTATTTCTAAAGATTTATTATTTTTGCATTTTGTAAGGTAAAATGTGTACATAATAATGGCAGACATATTGGAAAAACGTATAGTTGTCATCCTTTTAAAACTACGTTAATTGGACTCAGATTGCCCATAACAAGTCATTAGACACAAAATTTACCATTTCTATTGAGAAACATACATGATTGGACACCAATTTAACATTTTTTATCAAGGAGAAGTGCAATTATATACCAAAATATTTGATTTTTGACTATTTTTGTGGCGGCCATCTTAAATTTTAGATTGGCTGCCATTCTAGCTTATTGAAACTATGCTTATTGGACTTGCAGAGCCTAATAACATATAAGAATACATCAAATTTACAATTTTTCAAGGACAAGAAGTGGATTTATACTAAAATATTTGATTTTCAACGATTATTACGGCAGCCATCTTGAATTTCAAAATGGCTGACATTCTAGCTTCTGAAACTATGCTCATTGGACTATTGAGCTCAATAACATATATGATTAAACACCAAATTTAACATTTTTTATAGAGAAGTGCAATTATATACTAAAATATTTGATTTTCGACGATTTTTGTGGCGGCCATCTTGAATTTTAAAATGGTCTCAGGAATAACGGCATGGAAGGAGGCCTGATGGGGTGCGTGGAGATTAGAAGGGGCCTCAATGATTTTGTTAAAGTGCTAGTTGCCAAAATAATGCGATATGGAGTGATTTTAGCTGCTTCAGCATTTTTTTCCTCAGCAAATTTCTTTTTTGGGCATTAGGTTTTTTTGTGTGGGCATTTCAGCACTTCCCCGTCCCCGACTACCCCATAAATATGCCTCCCACTGCTCACGTGCGGAAATTCAGATTATGTTTGCATTCGAACTTGCTAGGGCTCATCGACTTTTTTTAAAATTTTGAGTGTATCTCTAAGCCAGTATTACAGGTATTAACACATTCTTAACGTCCATAGATTCGAACCGGGCTCCAGCATGGTATTCTTATGCAGAACCAGCCAAGTTGCCTCCCTCTTGATGAAGTTACCATTGCTGACAAAATGAAAGAAGCAGGTTACAGTACACACATGGTCGGGAAATGGCACCTTGGGCTCTACGAAGAAGGCTGTCTACCAACGTACAGAGGGTTCGATACATTCTTAGGTGAGGAATATGATTAATATTATTATCATTATCATTATTAGTATTATGGTTATTATTATTATTATTATTATTATTATTATTATTTATTATTATTATTAATTATTATTATTATTATTATTATTTATTATTATTTATCATTATTAATTATTATTATTATTATTATTACTATTAGTGTCGTCGTCACTACTACCACCCTCCTCCTTCTCTTCCTCCTTCTCCTCCTCCCCATCATCATCATCATTATGCTTACCATTTCCGTCATTATAATCGTTATCATTTTCATGCACCAGGCTATCTGACAGGCGGGGAAGATTACTATACGCATCGTAAAGCCAGTGGTTATGACTTTAGGCGGAACGCGTCTGTTGAGTGGGACTATGATGGGGTATACTCAACTATTGTTTATGCTCAAGAAGCCGTTGACATCATATCAGATCATGATCCTGATGAGGTATACAGTTTGGTCAGAAATATGTAAATGTCTTACTGTCGGATTCATCATATCATCAACATCACCACCACCAACATCATCATTATCACCACCATTATCATAATAATCCGATGTTTGTAAATATTCAGGACCTTATTGAAAATCAATGTATTTCGTTTCAAGGTCTTGTGTATGTTGTAATTGAGTTTTATATCTTGAATGATTAATTTGGAAATTAAAAAAAAATAATCATCTATAAATATAGGCCTATTATTATTATTATTATTATTATTATTATTATTATTATTATTATTATTATTATTCTGTACGACAGCCGATGTTCCTGTACATTCCGTTTCAAGCGCCCCACACACCTTATCAAGTCCCTTCTGAATACAGTGACCCTTACAATGGCACTATCAACGATATGGATCGACTGCTGTATGCCGGTATGGTGGCCTGTATGGATGAGGCTATAGGCAACATCACCGAAGCACTCAAAGCCAACGCAGATATGTACAACAACACCGTAATCGTATTCTCAAGCGGTAGGTAGGCCTATTTTTCACCCCTGTTTAAAAAAATGGAATAATTCTTGTAAGTAAACCAAAAATACATACTGTTATAATCATTTACCTATTTACTGTAAGTTTTTCTTAAGTGTTAAAAAATAAACAAATTATCATGGAAATATAGTGAACAGCTAAGAGGCTTGTTTGGAATTGTTTGATACCTAAAAGTATTTTTGGACATTCATAAACGTAGTGCATCCTACGGGAATTAAACAATTGCAGCGTTTTATGGGTGCCTGGTGTCGTCGCATTTTTCAGTATTAACTGTTTTTCTTAGCATTTTTGTTCATCATCATCATTAATATATGGAAGTGGATATATTTACGTCGCCGTAAACAAATCTGGAAACGATATATTCACGTAAAATAGGGAGCGCATGCGCAGTCACACTTTAATAAACTTGCATTATCGGTCCCGTAAATGTGCTTCTGGTTAAATCTGAGACAAACTATACACGTGTATAGTTGTCTCCGGTTAAATCATAGAGAAAATAGAACAGAAAATAGAATAGAAATAGTTCTATTTTCTCTATGGTTAAATGTACGTTGGGTTTAACTTTCAGGACTTGGAGCGTCGGCCCAAGCCCAAGCCATGAGGCCCAAGCCCAAGCCATGATGCCCAAGCGGGGCTCGACGACCTGACTAAAGAATGTAAACAATGCTGTTTTTTTTTATAGTGACGACGTTGGTAAATGTGTTTGAATGAAAAAAATGTTATTTACTTTGTGATGATTGACTATCGTACAATACAGGCTTAGGCCTGGAGAATATCGTTTTGATTTTTAGGTAATTGAGTGCTAGTTTTAGCAGGGAACCTTCATGTTTTGGCGTAAGCCTAGTAATATTGTACTTTGTCACGTGTGTTCATTCAACAAAGACGCAAGTAAAATGACAAGAACAAAAATATTTCCAGCTGATAATATCACTTTTATTTGAAAAGTTAACACAATAATTTAATAATATATTTAATGGTTAAACTACATACTATAGTAGGAAAATAAATCAAGTTTAATAAAAACAAAATTAGGCTTTCAAAGAAATCTGTGCCTTTGTAGGCTTGCGCACCGCGGCTTGGGCCGACGCTAATTTAGATCGAGTGAACGATGAAATTTATTAAAGTATGACTGCGCATGCGTTATTTATTTCACGTATATCGTTTCCAAATTTGTTTACAGCGACGTAAATATATCCACTTCCATATATTAATGATGATGATGATTATGATGAACAAAAAATATTAATATATATATATATATACTATTATTATTATAATTATTCAGACAATGGTGGTGATGGACAAGGTGGCAACAACTGGCCACTGAGAGGCAAAAAGGGTTCATTCTTTGAGGGCGGTATACGTGCAATTGGATTTGTTCACAGTCCACTCCTTAATGATGACGTCAGGGGATCAGTGAGTAATGAACTTATTCACGTCAGCGATTGGTTGCCCACGATTGTGGAAGGCATTGCTGGATGGAATACAAATGGAACCAAGCCCCTTGACGGTGTTAATCAATGGGATACAATAAGGTATTATTTTTTTTATCTTCTATATTTTTTATATCACGTTTCCATTTCATCACAAAAATATTAATGCGTTGCTGTTTATTCGTATCTATTAAGATACCAGATAATTTCAAACAATCAAACAGTCTCTGTAACACTAACCAAACGAATTAAAGTTTACACAGGGAAACTAATGATAAAAATGCATGTTTTTAAAGTGATGTTTGTCTTCCTACTTTTTAACCTTAGGAATGGAAGTGCGTCGGCGCGAACGGAAATCCTTTACAACATTGATCCGTTGTCAGTACAAAAAGGGGGCGGCCGTAATTGGAACGGATACGCATTCAACGTTAGGATAAGCGCCGCTATTAGGTCTGGTGATATGAAGCTTATTACAGGAACCAAAGGTAAATTAGAGGCCTATCACTGGTGAAATGAAACATTTAATCTAGATGCCCACGTGACTATAACTGACATTCTTATACTATAAAAATGCATTATTCAAAGTGTCTAAATTTGATACTGTAATTACATTAAAGCTCAATTTTACCTAAAATACATTTTTTGTTGGAAAATCGAAAGTGGGAATGTAGGGCTATGTTAGTATGACTACATAGGCACAGATACGGTATATTTTAAAAGTTACAAGGCGGAGTAAGGCAGAGATAATGTCTTAATGATGGCTATATCGGAAGAGGAGGGCGCTGTAAGTCCTACCACCCCTATTTTTCAAGAAACCGTGTTCCTATGATGGTTACTTGAAATGCAATACAAAATATTTAATTCTCTAATGAATATATGTATTTAATTACAGGAACGAGTGGTTGGGATGCACCCCCTGATGCAGGACTTACGTCAACAGCTGGTCCTACGTACACAGGCAATCTTGTTTGGCTCTTCAACATCACAGCAGATCCTAAGGAAGAGATCAACCTTGCAAACATTGAAACCGCTATTACGATTGACTTACTTGATAAGCTCGCAGTTTATGAGGGCGAAGCGGTTCCGGTGAATTACCCGGCGTCGGATCCCACCAACTCCAACCCGAAAACCAATGGGAATGGAGGCGTCTGGGGTCCTTGGGCGTAACAGGTTCTTGCTCATCATCACCAAAATCATCATTAAGACACAATCAACGCGTCATCATTTTCCATCATCATCATCATCATCATCATCATCATTATTATTCATTATCATCACATCATCATCATCATCATCATCATTATTCATACGGACCCTGGGAGAGTGGGGAGGACCCTGGGCTAGATCTCTTCGTTGATAAGAATGATCATCATTGTATTCATAATCAATGTACTAATTGTCATAATCATCAACTTCATCATTTAATCTTTCATTCTCATTAACAATATCCCTATGCTACGGTGTGCTAGTACATGACTTCCTGTTGTAGTGATATAATGAGTATGCTTACCTACTATATACTACCATGGAGGAATTAGTTTATACTGATAATGCCATGAATCTTTATATTTATTTGATTAACATAATGTTCAGACATAGCCTAAGCTTTCCTCCTAAGGTTTAACGAAGATAATTCGAGGACTACACTTATGTCTACAATAATATGCATATTCGTGTTTTTTTGTATTCATTAGAAATTGTAATTAATGAATTATTTCTATTAAACTTTATAGAATGAATCTAACTATAAATTGTCCAATTATTTAATGTTATCATCATCATGAAGTATCTTTTCTTTTTATTTTATTTTTTTTATATTAAAGGTGATTTAATTCTCCTGTTATTTCATCAACTGCTGTATGTAGATACGCTGTTATCTGTTCACAGCAACAATGGCTTGATGTTCCATATTAGAGGCCTAGGTCGGGCAACCCACTACTCTTCTTCTCGTAGAATGAGGTGGGTTCGTTAGAGTCCCGGGTTAGGGTCGGGGCCGGGCGGAGGCGTTCTTGAAAGCGGGGCGGGGGCCTACTAGTAAGATGAATTGGAATATGAATCAGGGGGATCTGGGTTCCAATTTATGGGGTGGGGTGAAAATTTTTCCCAAAAACCCCAAAAAGGAAGGGGTCCTTCCCCAGGAAATTTTGATCCCTAGATGGCGGGAAATGGGCTTTCCCGACTTTGAGCTAGATGTCTTTTAATGACTTTTAAGTTCTTCAAAGTTGAAGGTTTTCGATCCCCCCTCTTGAAAATGGTCAAGTGAACTTTCTGATTATTACAGTAAATAGGCCTTATGTGTGTGTGGATATAGCCTACATGCATAACAAAATTGAATAATTGCATAAGTATTATTTTTACATGAACCGATAAATCCCGAAAAAAAGGGGGTCCGTGTTTCCCCTGGGAAAATTTTGATTCCCAGAAGGCGGGAAATGAGCTTTCGCGACTTCTGAGGCCCCTGGTTCCGCCGGGTATGAGGTTTTAGGCTCCTTATCCGAGAAGACTTAGGACTGGTTACTAAAACCCGAGTGAGATTTAAAACCCCTCCAATGGCAATTTATTCAAGGCTACAGCACCCGGTTTACTGTAGTACAAAGGCAGTCTGCCGTCGAGTTGAGGTATTCGGTGATGGGTGTCCGGTGACGTAACTTGAGTGTTGAGTTGGATCAAGGAAACTACAGGTTCTTTGATGTACTGTATACCCAAGTTATGTCACGTGACCGCCTGTAAACAAACATCACCGAATCCTCTATTGTTAACTGGACTCAACGTCGTTATTAACTGACGAAAACCTGTGTTTTTAGTGGAAATTAAAAGCACTACATAGTATTCTTCTTCTCTCCTCCATTAGGCCTATACAATTCTATAAGCGTAACGCAATCGTGAAAGAATTTGTCAGAATATATTAAGAAATAAAATTTTCACTACGCCTACCAAAATATCCCAACCTTTCAACATTCTTAATTAGGAATAAAAATTAGAAGTACATCGTGGATTTAAAGGAACAAAATTAACAAAAGTGTATAATATGACGGGCTTAACTTTTATCGAACTATCTTTAAATTAACGAGTAAGCGACGTTAACTACTGGTATTCAGAGAACCAGGGAACAGTGAAAGAACCACCTTTAGTGGTTTTCTTTTCATTTTTATTGTTAACTAAAGCTTAGCTTATAATATCAGTAAAAGATGTGGACAAAAGGTGTGACAATGACATTCAAACCTCAATATTTTGTGTTCGGTTCACTTGAGCTATTTGGTAAAAAACATGGCCACTCGTGAGCCAATTGAATTTATATCAAAAAATCGTTTATTTAATTTATACTCTTTTGAACAGTGTAATAATTATATAATAATGAACACAAGTTGATCAGTAATTATGGCACTATTTGGTCCAAGCAGAAAATATAACGAATTCAAGGACTATACATAAGGCTAGTGGAAGTGTGGACATCACAATATTTGCTTACGTGATTCATAAAAGAATTAAATGCTAGTAACTTTTCCTGAGGGTTAAATCACTGTAAAGAAGGTATAGTTATTGGAAATTGGAATAAACTTTTAAATGTATCATGCCGACATTAGAAAGAACACATGATGCCAATGTTATTTTATGGTATTTGATACTTTATGTAATTAATAATTGGATGAACATTGCTTTGTTATACAGGGATCACAAGTTGGAAGAAGTCATTTCGGGAAGATTTAGAAGTAGAAAAGCTACGCTTATTATGGTAAGTCCAGACAATAGCTGGCTCAGTTCAAAGATGCCCTCTCAGAACAAAAATTTAAAATTCCTCTAACTTATAACCTTAGTTGAAATGGTCAGTCAATTTGCATGCGTCAAGGACCCCGACTGTACTCTTGAACCAATGCCCCTTACAACATAGTTATGCCACTGGTCCAGGCCACTGATCTGGTTAGTGAGCTCAGTTTTTACTCAGTTTTTTTTTATAACAGATTTTATTTTCTTTTTCCTGCACATAGTGATACACATCGGCACTGACTTCCGTGAAAAAAATTTATAATAAAGCAGTGAAAACATGAAAAAATTATGAATTTGCGGAGATGGGTTAATTTCTGGGAGATTCTTGCTTGTCTGTGGAGTGCGGAAGGCCGTCCAGATTTCCGGGAAACTCCCGTGAGATAATCATTGAAGAAGAAAAGGTGTTTAATATTATACACAAAGTGCAGTGAGCCCTCTATTCCGATGCATTTCTATGCTCAGTACAGTGATGACTATCACTCTGATTATTGCAGTTGAATAAAAGTTGCTGGTTCAAATAAAACGTATGTCTACTAAACTTTATTAAATTGACAAGGTTTGATGTAAATCTTATGTGTATATCCAGATAAGATACAGTATTATTGTATCTGGATTTCCACTGAAGTTTATAGATTTCCTATTTAACTGTATTAAATAAACCAATTGGTTCCAGTTCAGTTCTGTTTTGGTCACCTACGATTGATCGACAAATATCCTGATAACTGGATGGTTTGTTCGATCCAAGCTTAAGATTTAAGTGAGATCCATGTCTGATAATAATTTTTCATCCATTTGACTGTCTTTTAAAAATGACTGAATGTTCTAATTTCGATGGTGCATCGTGCTTTTCAAAAGGAACATTGACTAGTATTATTAATTAGAACCAATCATAGAAATAAACAATAATTCATACTAAAAATAATGTCAAAGAGGAAAATTAAGAAAACGGAATCAAACCAAAAATAATGTAATAATTTACTGTAGACACATTAGTAATGTGAGTATCATTTCCGAAAACATTGAAAGGGTGGGTCTATCTATGTCTATCATATAATTTTTTTCAGCAGTAAAATTTTGTCTACACTATCAAATTTTATGTGATAAAAAAATGTGACGTGCCTATATATAGATATGATAACGTCATATCACATTAATATCAAATTGTATAAAAAAAATGAACGTGTTCAAATCCCACGTTCCATCACATTTTATGTGACGGTTTTTAGATGAAATTTTAACAGTGTTGACAAAACAAGTAGGGATGACTGGCCGGATTGCCCAAAAGCAACGCAAATTTACTGTCACGGGGCTTTCCTTCCTGGCAGCACAAACAGTACAAAATACATAATATATTCGAATATAAAAATAGATAAATATAAATAAAACGTCTCTTTTAAATATTTTATTTACAATGTTACTAAAGATTTTATTTGGTTGAAAGTAATTTACTCTATAGCTTCCAGAGTGGTTTTAAGGTTTTCCGTTGAATCAATTACCTTTTTGTCTGTATTCATTTCAACAGGTAAAATAAGCATATCACACCATATAGATAGAAAAAAGAGATCACACCAACGCTTTGACCTCCGACACGCATGGACTAGTCAGCTAATATTTATTTTTTCTCCTTTTATTCTAAAGCTTGTTCATTTATGTCAATCGTACGAATCAATTTTTTGGGTTTGTTTTTAATATTTCTCTACTCTATTTTCACAAGACGTTTACATTACATCAATTTGTGTCAAAAAGTTTTATGTTAGGCCTACTAAGTTTTTTTTAACATAAAAAAATTCCCAAAACAGGTTTAAATTAAAAATAAAATTGTTGGCATATTCAGGAAGGCTCTAATTGTTTGTCTGCCTTGAACTTTATTAAATCGCCTCTTTTTATTTTCACTGGGACACATCAGGATACAAACCTCCGGGTTCAGAGGATCATCATTTTCTCTTCCTCCATCCCTTGTCCTTTCTCTTCTTGGTTTCTTTTTGGCGTACTGTCTATTTGTTATACACGCCATCGTGTTGGGATTCAATATTTCGACATTAATTATGTCATCATCATTTGTTCGTGTAAACCTCGTTCCCGTTTCCTTTTTTTCCGTTTTCCCTCAAATATATTTTTTAACGTGCTCTTTCCTATTTCTCTTTTTTATTGGTAAATTTTTGATGTTTTTCTTCTTTGTTCCATTAA
>NW_022752980.1:1969923-1973339 GCF_011630105.1 Anneissia japonica
AGAGACGTTAGCCAGTTGTGCGAGGTATCGGCTGAGATTTGTGGAGTACAATTCAAAAAACAACTATAGGTCTAATAATGAATTATTGTGATGTTAAATAGACAATGTTAGCTATCAAGGAGCGACGTTGTTTTTCATTGGGACCTTCGTCCCTTCAAGGATAGGCCTATACCATCCTAGCTAGTCTAGGCCTAGAGTAGGATAAGGCTAGCGCGACATGCGGACGTTGGTATGTGTTGGTTAGTCTACAAACGTCGCCTAAAGTAATTGAATTTACCCGGCAGAACGAAAGATGGAAACTCCGCTTTTCAGTCGTCTTAGGCCCTTGTTTTTTTGACAAACATTGACCTTTCAGAGGTCAAATCGCTGTCAAGAATATGAATTGGCTGCTTCGCAGCAACTAACAATATTATCTCTCAAATTGCAAGAAAGAATGATGACAACTTTTTAATTTCTTTTTTAATGAAATTGGAAAGCGAATTATCATTTTTGAAATGCTTTAACATTTCCATCATAACTGTACAAGGCATAGAATGTATCATCTTTTAATCTAATTTCAATATGTTCATGCATACACAACTCATTATGTTCGACCCAGATGAACTTAGGTCATTTAACCTTTCCGTCTTTAATCACTCGACCAAGTTTATCCACCACATAACCACCGAAAATACAAGTATCTTCATCATCAATAACATTTATATCTTTACGCTTATTCATATGCAATTTGAATGACTGTCTGGCACTAAATTTGGTTTGTTCGTTATCAGAATTTAAACACTGGAATAGGAACGATAACTTAGAAGCAAACTACACACTGTGAACACAGCGTGGAGGATTTTAACGCAAAGCTCCACTCAATTTTGTCTCCTCTCTGGTGACACGTTTAAAAGCTAAATGTGTTTAGATATATCTTAATGTGCTTAGGATCTTTACGTGTTTAGAATTAGGTATTTGACATCACGATGTCAAATACCTAAGCACATTTAATGTTAAACACGTCAGAAACCTAAACACATTAGGCGGACCTAAACACGTTTATCTTTTAAACGTGCCACAAACGACAGGACAACATTGTGTGGATCTTTGCTTTTACAGTGACACATGGTTACAGGATTAATAATACCTAGACCCCCTTTGCTACATGGTATAAACATGAGGTATCTGTTAGATGACGTAGGTACTTAACAATTATATTGTCATTTTTTTTCAATTTCTTTAATGTAGTTGACATATTACACAGAGCTTTGACAATTTATCTTTGACAATGCCATTTCATTATTCGCCTTTATTATAGCTTAGCCACATTTAGGAGTGGGGAAAAATCAATTAGTGTCATATTTACTTTGAAATCATTGCAGATTTCCAATTGGGCGTCAGATACTTTTCCATCTAAACTTACATCGAATCCTAAGTAGGCCTATTTGTATTTGCCCAGCTTTGAAATTGTATCATAATAATTAATTCTTTTATTCATTCATCAAAAACATATTTGATATAAAATAGACATCGAAAATGACAAAAAAGAACAACACCAACAAGGGAAAAAATTACAGTAGAAAAAAAAATAGATATTGCGTCTCTTAAAGCTTTGACAAATTTACATAAAATGTTAGGTCTTTACTATTACTGTACAATTATTTCCCGTCCGGTGCCCGTGTAATAAACCACATTTTGTATGTTTTACATTCATACCTGTTAATTCAGCAAGTTTTGTTGTTTTGTCACACATGATACAGAACTCTTGTTAATTATTTGTACTCATTGCAACATCATCATATTCCTGTACAGGATTTGGTATCATGGGCTGTTACTCATTACCCATCGAATCCAAATATCAATACCCTTATGCTTAAGGTCAGCTATCGCTGTTTTCATGCAGAATAATAATAGGTCCTTGTAAACCATTCCTCTGCTTCTCACCTTTTGGTTTTCAGACAGTCACTGGATTTCAATAACTCTTCTTTCTAATAACTTATTAAATACTTATAACAGCTTAACAGAACTAATTTCACAGTAACAATTTTCTAGAATACATACTATTTAAGAAAAATAACAACGCTGATAATGACGATGATGATAATAATGATAATGATAATAATGATAATAACAAGATAATCTGCGATTACAAGCCCTCGCCCTGTTGCGCCGTATCTATTATAGTCAATTCTCCTGATCCGCTGGTTGTATTAGGGGTGTAATATTACTAACCATACGCATCAGGTCAAGTGAGCCGAGCGGATTAAGGTGCACGTACTATGTGCGGAGTAGATCGACTGTATGAGGTTCGAATCTCCCTCTCGTTTTGGTTTTCTTAACATTATAATTTATTATCAATATTGTTAACTTTTTAATTTATAGAATACATTTTTCATATTTATAATTATTGACAATTATTATCACTTTAATAAGAATAAAATTGAGACATCAGGTTATGAGATATATACGGCCAGAAAATATTCTAAAATCTGCATCTTCAATCATACCCTCGCTTCCTCCTTCGGAGGGGAAGGTAATGACCTAATAATAATAATAATTATTATTATAATGCAAATAACAATAGGCTATTTTTATACAATGAACCTTTGCGACAATCAACAATTCGTTTCACATTAATTTCACTTATTATTATCAACTCAGGGTTATATTAATTGAGCTCAATAATTAACAATCATGTAATGCGTTGCCAATAGATAGCAATTGAAAACATTTATTTTAAATAGATGTCAGTGGTCTTTGACCTTCGATAATATCGCCAGATATCCGGGGCTTGGCAATATGGACAACAGCTGTTTCGACACTCCCTTTTGGCATGCTACATGTATTATATTTTTTATGAATAGAAAGGCTATGAGAAACAATTAGCAAATTAAATTAATTCATTCACAATGACAAGATATGAATAGTACCGCTGTACGTTGCAAACGATGCTTTCTTCAATAGAGCAAATACAACAGCAATTTCTTGCACAACAATGTTAAGTGCAACGAGGGTGTGATGAAGATGACTGTTAATTTGCTGACAACCTAACCTATCACCCAGTCGGTCAGATTTTATTAACTACTAATATTATAATAGAAACAAGTTACCTTTCAGAGATAATGGCTTAATAACAATAATAATAATAATAATAATAATAATAATAATAATAATAATAATAATAATAATAATATAATAATAATAATAATAATAATAATAATAATAATAATAATAATAATAATAAAATATTATAATAGAAACAAGTTACCTTTCAGAGATAATGGCTTTATAATAATAATAATAATAATAATAATAGTAATAATAATAATAATAAAAATAATAATAAAATATTATAATAGAAACAAGTTACCTTTCAGAGATAATGGCTTTACAAAATAATAATAATAATAATAATAATAATAATAATAATAATAATA
>NW_022752980.1:1974083-1976407 GCF_011630105.1 Anneissia japonica
ATCCAGAATAGTCAAGTAGGCCCAAAATACACATAGGTTTTGAATGCTTATATCTGTCTAGGCCTTATTCGTGCAAAAGTAGTAAAATTACCTCATATAAAATGTATCTATGGAAAGTTTCTGGCATTTAAAACACCTCTCAGAAGAGTGCATTCTTACCTTACTTTAGCCTGACCTGTGTTTCATCCCGAGATATATCTTGGTTGACGAGTTTTTTTATAGAAACTTCTTCACAGAAATTGCAGTACGATTGCACACTTATTTAAGATTTAGCATCACTTTGCGCTGATAATAAAGGTAGACTTCGGCTGTGGGGTTAAGCGCGGAGGCGATGATTACTGATCTTCTGTTTATCAAAAGAGGAGATGCACAATAATGAGAAAGGGCAAACTTGAGGATATTAAAACCATGTGGAATAACATTAAGGTAGCTGGACAATGAAAATCTAATTATTTCTAAATAAATCTATTGCAAAGAGAGTCAAAAGATTATAATATATAACTATAATTGCAAGGATTGCACGTGATATCATGAATTACAATGGGAACCAGCCAGTGGCGCAACGCCCGTGACCTTTCGTGAGGGGGAGGGGGTGGGGGAAAAGGGGCTCCGAGGTCCTCTTATTCTGCCCAACACTGTAATGTAGAGTCTTGACCAAGTGTGCTCTCAGGGGAAAAAAGCTCCAGTCCCCAGTTAAAAGGGACCAGAGACCAGAGGAACCATGGGGCCTCTTCAAAATACCTAGCATTCTATGAGAATTCACATCCTCTATCAAAAAATTAACCGACATCAAAATGATAGTAAGTTTATTGCACGTGATGATCTTAAAGAAACAAAATACCTCTGTGAAGGGGTCCTCCTGCTAAGTGTAATTGCCCGTACGTGGGGCCCCATAAAAATATTTTGATAAAGGCCTCAATACCATCGATTGGACAATAAAAAAAAATGATAAACCGTCTTTATATTGTTTTTTTTAAGCCTATTAGACGACAGCAAAGAAAAAGTTATCTAAAATGTCTATTTTTTAATGCTACATTGTGAAATAATATAACGATTTATTTATTTATTATCTAATAATAATAATAATTATATTGTGGCCTACGTTTAGGACTGGCTGAAAATCCTAACCTACATATTTTTTTAAATCATATACACATCTTAGATAAACAAGAGCATTTATATTATTATTGTTAAGTTGCGCCGCAACTTACAGCCATGAATGATATCGGCGCTGGTTCGAATGGAAAGCTCGCCTATGGTTCTCTGGAGGTGGAAAAAGTCTTCTCTGATAAGGACTATAAGCCGTAGGCCCAGTGTACACAATCTTGTGTACTTTAAAGAACCCAGTACATCTTTCGAGATGTACTGGTCCATACAGCCCCTGCCTTCCTGTGATGGCATTGCCACTTTTGAAGAGTAAGAGTGATTTAGTTTACTGTTTGGCATATCCCTGGTCCTAGTGCTTAAAGCTGAATAAACAAACAAGGAAAACAATTTTAACATAATATACCGGACAAGACAAGCATACCATACAAACATATGACGTGAGACAATGCTTGGGGAGTAAAACGACAATGGAATTATTATTTATACTGTATTTGATAAGCTATGTCTACTGTTTATTGATGACAATACATGATGACGATACCTAAACAACTAACTATCATAAGGCTGGCTAAATATAAAGTTTGTGACATTTGTAAGTTACTTCAGTGTAAACCTAAATACGTAACTCATGAATAAAGTTTAATTTACCAGAATATCCTCTGGCAGTTTACAAATTAATTACTAGGTAAAATATTTTAATGCAGTGGATATTGTGCTATTTAAAAGACCTAACAAAGGTGTGAATAGGCCTATTTGGAAAATTACTGCGGTGTAATTCGTAGCAATCACGATTGGTCATCGTGGATCCGAATCGACTTTATCTGAATATCCTTCCGCACATAAGGCCGTCCCTCTGCGGACAAAAACTGAAACAAAATAGTTGTGCTTACTTTCCTGATTGGCGTGAAACTTTGAAGGGGCGTAGGCTTAACCGGATTGTATTGTACGACTTTTTAATTTGGTTATTGTGTTTTGTTTGTTAAAAAGCTGACACATTTCACTTGTATATCACTATCGATAGAGACTTCGACCTGTGAAGATGGCAGCACGAGGAGTACTTATTTTTCTAATTTTATATTTTGCTCTCCACCTCATCCAGGCTAAATATAAGAAAACTAAACCCAACGTTATTGTAATCCTGTCAGACGATCATGGCTACAGAGACGTCGGCTATCATGGATCGTTATTTGACACACCGGTGCTTGATCAATTGGCGG
>NW_022752980.1:1976570-2006929 GCF_011630105.1 Anneissia japonica
GTTCTCTGGAGGTGGAAAGGTCTTCTCTGATAAGGACTATAAGCCGTAGGCCCAGTGTACACAATCTTGTGTACTTTAAAGAACCCAGTACATCTTTCGAGATGAGTAGGGGTTGCCCCGGTGTACTGGTCCATATAGCCCCATTGCCACTTTTGAAGAGTGATTTAGTTCACTGTTTGGCATATCCCTGGCCCTAGTGCTTAAAGCTGAATAAATAAACAAGTAAAACAATTTTAACATAATATACCGGAAAAGACAAGCATACAAACATATGACGTGAGACAATGCTTGGGGAGTAAAACGACAATGGAATTATTATTTATACTGTATTTGATACGCTGTTGCCTACAGTTTATTGATGACAATACCTGATGACGATACCTAAACAACTAACTATCATAAGGCTGGCTAAATATAAAGTTTGTGACATTTGTAAGTTACTTCAGTGTAAACCTTTAAATACGTAACTCATGAATAAAGTTTAATTTACCAGAATATCCTCTGGCAGTTTACAAATTAATTACTACGTAAAATATTTTAATGCAGCGGATATTGTGCTATTTAAAAGACCTAACAAAGGTGTGAATAGGCCTATTTGGAAAATTACTGCGGTGTAATTCGTAGCAATCACGATTGGTCATCGTACCTGTATATCCGAATCGACTTTATCTGAATATCCTTCCGCACATAAGGCCGTCCCTCTGCGGATAGCAACTGAAACAAAATAGTTGTGCTTACTTTCCTGATTGGCGTGAAACTTTGAAGGGGCGTAGGCTTAACCGGATTGTATTGTACGACTTTTTAATTTGGTTATTGTGTTTTGATTGTTAAAAAGCTGACACATTTCACTTGTATATCACTATCGATAGAGACTTCGACCTGTGAAGATGGCAGCACGAGGAGTACTTATTTTTCTAATTTTATATTTTGCTCTCCACCTCATCCAGGCTAAATATAAGAAAACTAAACCCAACGTTATTGTAATCCTGTCAGACGATCACGGCTACAGAGACGTCGGCTATCATGGATCGTTATTTGACACACCGGTGCTTGATCAATTGGCGGCTGAAGGGGTAAAGTTGGAAAACTACTACGTACAACCAATCTGTTCACCGACTAGATCCCAATTAATGACCGGTAGATATCAGGTAATAACATTATCTGTTTAAGTCAATTTTGTAATATTATAGATGTAGCTCTAATGTATACCCAGTGGCGCAACGACGAGTCATGGGTCCTGGGGACGAGAAGTGTAGGGGTGGTCTAATGCCATAGAGTGTGGCGCATGCATTTTAGTAACCGATTGCAAGGAATCCCATTCACATTGGAATGTCATTTCCCGACCCAAACAATACTGTAGCGTGTTACAATTGTTCTTAATTTGATTTTTTTTGTTGTGATTTAGCCCTTTACTTTTCTGTAGTGTATTTAAATGTCAGTTTGTAGTGGAGCAAAGCTGTAGAACATCTTGAGTCGGGAAATGATATTGTACAAAAAAAGTGTTGTAATGTGAGTCCACCTAGGACATTTGTGAGTTAAAAACGTGGCGTTAGATTGTTTTAATTTGAAGTTATGGGTCTATTTATTAGAGGAGGGCCCTCCATGGCCCCTTTGAACTGTGCCTGGGGCTGCATTTCCTCTCCCCAATGTTCCATAGGCGTTTCGCCACTGAAGAGACATTCTGAATCATAAAAAAACATCATCAGTATTATAGCTTTATATAATAGACTTAATAACAATCGTTATTATTAATACTATTATAATTACAGCTTCAGTGAAGTTTGCTCAATAAAATGAATATAAAAA
Organism: Anneissia japonica; assembly: GCF_011630105.1. NCBI lineage: Eukaryota > Metazoa > Echinodermata > Crinoidea > Comatulida > Comatulidae > Anneissia > Anneissia japonica. The sequence continues at coordinate 1,978,377 of NW_022752980.1, forward strand.
TACGACACTAGACATAATTCATAATGGAAAGTCCAATGACACGATAATGATATAGTTAGACTTATGAGTTCAGTAAAGAACCTTGGAGCGAGAAAGAAAGTGGTGCGCCAGAATTTTCCGGATGGGAGGAATGCTGATGTACCCGACAGGGAAGGGGTAGGGAATGTCCCTGACGAGATGGTATGGCCAGGACGCAGCCAAAAACACCTCGACGGCTGGATCAAGGCAACTATTTTCGATAAGGACCTTGGTGCACCACATTGGTGCCACTGGGAAGTGATACCCTAAAGTCACTACGCATTTTTGCTTTTTTCATCCACAAGCACGGTTTTGTCTATCTAACGCGTGGTTGTTTTAAACAATTAAGAAATACCGTAAGTTATAATAATATGAAGACGAGGTCATTTAGATATTTTCTATTATTATTTTTATTAGATACTTTTTATTGGAACGATTCATCCGTTGAAATTATTCAGTATAATAAACAATGGATAGATTTAAATATACTGAATTCGTGCTTGCCTTGGTTTATAGAAATAAAGAGAAACAAGTGTCAATGCATTGGTTATTACTATAAATATAGCTCATGGAATTTGCGGACCGCAAGACCAGTCATCCATATTAACATCCATATTAACTCAAATTTTTTATTAATATTATTGTTATTATTATTTTGAATATTGTTATATTTACATGTTTTATCTTAAGTTATGGGTTTATGTTAAGATTTTATATTGACGAGAAGCGGCCGATTTTTTATTTTATTTATTTGTTATTTTTTTATTGAAGCCAATTATACCACTTCATAACCCATCACCGGTGCAAGCTGAGGCAAACTTAATCGACAGAGAATGGTCAGCATGCGTCTCAAACGCCACAATCACGTTGTTCAGAACTTGAACGAAATCACTGCACCAAACCACATCATTATTAATAATATTGTTTACTATTAGGCCTACTATTATTTACGTTTTTAATAAGTAATGAAAACTCATTTTTATGTGGTGTGAAGTTTTTAATTTTATTGATTAACTTTTATTGTGATGCAATAATATAATTGACTTTCAATATGTTGTGTGAATTTTTAGCTAATTTTAACTACCGTACCTTTCATATTGTAAATTTGTATTCCTGTCTATTTTATTGTAATACGCATTTGAACATATTTTTAATGGAATTTGCACAATATAAATTAATAAATTATTATTATTTTTGTATATATTTTATCATTTATGGGTAATAATGAATACAACAGCAATATCAATAATAATATTAATAATAATAATATAATAAAATTTGATCAATTATTCAGATTCGTTATGGACTGCAACATGCTGTTCTCGACCCATTGGCACCAGCTTGCCTACCGACTGATGAGGTGACACTAGCTCAGAAGATGAAAGAAGCTGGTTACTCAACGCATATGATTGGTAAATGGCATCTGGGCTTTTTCGAAGAGGCGTGTCTTCCGACCAACAGAGGATTTGATACATTTTTAGGTAAATATCGATATTTTATATATACTGTAGATCAATACCGGTATCTAATGCTCTCCGTTTGTTAAGAAAAAAAGGGAGAAATTAGAAGCATTTTTTAGGGTTCTACTTTTTTTTCCTAAATAAATAACACAACAAATAAGCACCCATAATTTCTTTAAAAAATAGGAACTACAACATATTTAGGGCTACAATGTAGAAAAACAAAGTAATACGGAACTCGGATGGAAAACGATGGAATGTATACATTTTAACACTACGGCCAACCATATTCCCTTAATGGAGGTTCTACTGTATTCATATACTTTAAGTATTAGACATACTATGCAACTTTTTAAATATAGGACCAAATAAAGTAATGCATAATTTAATTCACAGGTCTGTTACTTGGTGGAGGGTTCCACTTTAGCCATTCTTTCCCAGCCCCTGCTTACTACGACTTGCATCGTAACCGCTCACCAGCAAAGGATTTGAATGGTACTTATTCTACATACGCGTTCACTGACGAAGCTGTCAACATCATAAACAACCAAGATGAAGACACGGTACGTCTAAATTAATGCGTTTAATTATATATTCAGTATCCAATTAACACCCATCCTAACACGGTGAAACCATAAAAGAAAACACAGAAAACTATATAGTTTTTGTCTACATATTCGCATATCAGTGTCACGGTTTATTTTTCTGTGGAAAAAGAAATAAACATGAATCTAAATAATTATTTACGATTATATTTTTACGTAGCCCTTCTTCATGTACCTATCCTACCAAGCACCCCACGCTCCTCTTGAGGTGCCAGAGGAATACAAGGACCCATACCGCGGTATATTTCAAGATGAGGACAGACTTACCTACGCTGCTATGGTATCATGCATGGACGAGGGTATCGGGCAAGTTGTACAAGCGTTGAAAAATAAGGGGACATATGACAACACTGTCATAATCTTCTCTAGTGGTGAGTGTTTGCTTCGTGTCTTCAATAGTCGTAATGTAGTGTACATGATCAGATTCATTTTTTGGAACTGTAAAATATATGGTTTTTCCAAGACGGAGTTTAAAATCTGATACGATAGTTCAATAAATTTTCAAGCATTAATTATCAAATTCGATACCTTAACCACGAGACAACTTTAACCCCGTTTTACCTACAAAAATGCGCATAGACACTAGAATCAGGTTTAGGCCCAATACCATAGTGAAAAAAAAATCACACCATAGAGAAAAAATATATTTTCTCTATAGTAATACTCTGCCTTTTTTGTATACCTATAAACACAAAAGATATGAAATAAATTTATCTGTAAAGTTATTTCGAATAGTGTACAGTACCGGCTTTTTTCGTGGACAAAATATTGTGTATACCGGACCGACTGCTTAATGTAGATAATACACGGACATATAAAGTGAAATTGGAAACTTAAACACCAAACCGGACTTACTGAATGAATTAATATGTTACAAATACAATTTCATTAGAATGTTTAATGTTAAACAGTAAAATTTCTTTAAAAGGAACAAATGTTTTATTCTTGTATGTAACCGATTAGGATTCTTATTGGGAATGCAACAGTACTTGATTGACATCTTGGTTATTAATTACCGTATCTTATTATCCTTTATCGAAAGATAATGGTGGCAGTATACAAGATGCCGGAAACAATTGGCCATTGCGAGGATTCAAGTTGTCTATGTTCGAGGGCGGTATGCGAGCGCTCGGATTTGTTCACAGTCCAATCCTCTCTGAAAAAGTTAAAGGAACTGTGAGCAATGAACTGTATCACATCAGTGATTGGTACCCAACAATCATCGAAGGTATCGCTAGATCAAGCACACGTGGATCGAAATCACCTCTAGATGGAAAGAACCAGTGGAGATCTATAAGGTACGAACACTTAATACAGGATTCACGCAAAACAAATCCTCAGTATAGCCGGAGAAATAAATTAATATTTAATTTTTCTAATATCCCTTTGAATGTAGGCTAATATTCTTAGTCTCCTTGTTCCGGGAGCATAACATGATCATATACATGTAGACCTACACTAATTACACCTAGGCTAGGTTTAGGTACAGAACGTATGGTGATTGCCAAAACCTATTTTTTTTATGACTAAATACAACTCCACATCTTAAAATAAGACTTTTAAATAAGCAACATATTTTCACCTTGTAGTTGACGCGTTATACTCTCTGGTGTTGAGTGTGAATACTAATACCAAAATCGCCCCAATACCGGGATTCAAATCCAGAATCTTCTGCTGTCTATGTAGATAACAGCCAACTGAGCACTAGCACTTTCAGTACATAATAATAATAATAATAATAATAATAATAATAATAATAATAATAATAATAATAATAATAATAATAATAATAATAATTGTATAGGCAATAACGTAAATACAGTGTAATAATAATAATAATAATAATAATAATAATAATAATAATAATAATAATATAGTTAAATTTCTATACGTATGCATGGGCAACATGTATTGTCATCAACATATTGTATAGGCAATAACGTATCAAATACAGTGTAATAATAATAATAATAATAATAATAATAATTAATAAATAATAATAATAATAATAATAATAATAATAATAATAATAATAATAATAATAATAATAATAATAATAATAATAATAATAATAATAATAATAATAATAATAATGATAATAGTGTAGATTTATATAGCGCACATATCCATCTAATATAAGATACTCAGGGCGCTTGATATGTGGACTAGGAACTCGATCAATGACTATCTTCGCCCCTAAGGGTCCCTTCGTGTCTGTGCTACCCGGTGACCCGGTACCAGCAATTCCCGTTGTCCACTCCGTTATGAGTGCCACTGAATTAGAACGTCTTGAAGAGTGTTTGTTGGTCCTTCCCCGGGAAAATTTTGATTTCTAGATGGCGGGAAATGACCTTTCTCGACTTTTGAGCTAGGTGTCTAATGACTTTGTTCTGCAAAATTCAAGGTTTTCCCCCCTCTTGAAAACGGTCAGGTAAACTTTCTCATTCTTATTACAGTAAATTGGCCGGTCATGTGTGTATACATACATAAAAAAAAAATTATTAGTTGCATATACGTATTCTTTTTTCAATGAATCGATAAGCTCCAAATGAAAAGAAGGGGGTCGGGTGTTCTCCCCCGGAAAAAAATTTTGATTCCTAGATGGCGGGAATTGAGCTTTTCTGAGGTGTCTTAATTACAAGTTCTTCAAAATTCAAGGTTTTCCCCTCTTGAAAACTGTCAGGTAATTTTTTCTCATTGTTATTACAGTAGATAGGCCTTATGTGTGTATACATACATAAAAAAAAATTGAGTAGTTGGATACGTATTCTTTTTTTCAATGAATCTATAAATCCCAAAAAGAAAGGGGGTTCTGGTTTTCCCCCGAGAAAATTTTGATTCCTAGATGGTGGGAAATTGGCTTTCCCGACATTTGAAGTGTGTTTTAATGACTTTTATGTTCTTCAAAATTCTAATTTTCTTATTGTAACATAAAAAAAAAAAAAAAAAAAAAAAAGCTCACAGGTCCAAAAAAAAAAAAAAAAAAAAAAAAAATCAGCTCACGGGTTCTGAAAAAGTAGGTCTAGAATTCTTTTTTTTCTTTTTTTTTTGTTGCCCAAGGGAGGGGTCAGGACCCATCACCCCTTCCCCAGATCCGCAATGTGAATTGCGAGAAAATGTAACTCGGTCGGGGACTGGATAAACATTCTCTTTCCCATCCTTTTCCTCCTTCTTTTCTTGCATTTCTTTCCGATCATACAAAAATCTCCAGACATATATTCTTTGCCAAAAAGTGGGGGGCCCCCCCCCCCCTCGGCCATCCGACTCACCGATGATATATAATATAAGCCTAACATGGTCTGATTTGTTTTAACAATAGAGATGGAACTTGCTCTCAACGACATGAGATTCTGCATAACATTGACCCTCTTTGGGTTGTGCCTGGTGGTCGGGATTGGGTTAATGCCATGAGTCCTTTCAACGTATCTATTAATGCTGCGATAAGGTTTGGAGACTGGAAACTTCTCACCGGAGACGATGGTAATTATACACTGTTTTGTGTTTTGTATTCGTGACGTCCTTTTTGTACTCTTTAAATTGTTCAACTTCAATTTGATTTATTTGTTTACTGATAATGACGATTGCAATAAAGATTTCACTACTATCTGTTACTATATAGTCCTAGGATATAAACATAAGTAACAGCATCTAACAAGACACATAAAAAATAATACATCCAAATGTTACTATTTCAGGACGAACAGGATGGTATGCACCCCCTGATACCAATATTGCATCAATCAGCGGCCCACCAACAACCGACCAAAGGGCGTGGTTATTTAACATCAAGGATGATCCACTAGAAATGAATGATCTTTCTGAAAAACGCCCTCGTGTTCTTAAGTTCTTGTTACAGAGAATTCAAAATTACTACGAGCAATCGACACCTGTATTTTACCCCGATGTTCAGCCACAACTAGCTGACCCATGTTCAAATGGTAATGAATGTGTTTGGGGACCATGGACACCTATGTAATCTCTAGGATTTAACTAAGACTAATGCTCAAAGATGTTGATAACAATTTAGTATTTCATTTGTATAGCGCGTTGTAAGGTGAGATTTAAAACATGTCTCATATCAAGGTTGTTGGAAGACAATTAAAAATCTGTCTATAAATCGCTCCCCCAAAAGTCAATTATTCAACATCAAATTAAAAAGTAATAGCATTGAACACTTCGTGAAATAGTAATTTCTATATTTTAACTGTCCCCGGCCTGAATTATTATTTATTGTTTGAATTTAATTGTCTGAATTTGAATTTTTATGGTCGAATAAATAAATGAAATGAGTGAAATGGAAGCTATAATTTATAGTTATTTGTCTATCTATTCATGATATATATATATACTGTCTCTTATACACATCTAGATGTGTATAAGAGACAGATACCATAGTGAAAAAAAAATCACACCATAGAGAAAAAATATATTTTCTCTATAGTAATACTCTGCCTTTTTTGTATACCTATAAACACAAAAGATATGAAATAAATTTATCTGTAAAGTTATTTCGAATAGTGTACAGTACCGGCTTTTTTCGTGGACAAAATATTGTGTATACCGGACCGACTGCTTAATGTAGATAATACACGGACATATAAAGTGAAATTGGAAACTTAAACACCAAACCGGACTTACTGAATGAATTAATATGTTACAAATACAATTTCATTAGAATGTTTAATGTTAAACAGTAAAATTTCTTTAAAAGGAACAAATGTTTTATTCTTGTATGTAACCGATTAGGATTCTTATTGGGAATGCAACAGTACTTGATTGACATCTTGGTTATTAATTACCGTATCTTATTATCCTTTATCGAAAGATAATGGTGGCAGTATACAAGATGCCGGAAACAATTGGCCATTGCGAGGATTCAAGTTGTCTATGTTCGAGGGCGGTATGCGAGCGCTCGGATTTGTTCACAGTCCAATCCTCTCTGAAAAAGTTAAAGGAACTGTGAGCAATGAACTGTATCACATCAGTGATTGGTACCCAACAATCATCGAAGGTATCGCTAGATCAAGCACACGTGGATCGAAATCACCTCTAGATGGAAAGAACCAGTGGAGATCTATAAGGTACGAACGCTTAATACAGGATTCACGCATATCAAAACTAAAGACACTCAAATTTTATGTGTATAGAAAGAGAAAACCTCAGTATAGCCGGAGAAATAAATTAATATTTCTTTATTCTAATATCCCTTTAAAAGTAGGCCAATATTCTTAGTCTCCTTGTTGGGAGCATAACATGATCATATACATGTAGACCTACACTAATTACACCTAGGCTAGGTTTAGGTACAGAACGTATGGTGATTGCCAAAACCTATTTTTTTTATGACTAAATACAACTCCACATCTTAAAATAAGACTTTTAAATAAGCAACATATTTTCACCTTGTAGTTGACGCGTTATACTCTCTGGTGTTGAGTGTGAATACTGAAAAATGGTGTGTAATCATTGAAAGTTGATTTGCGGAACACCAATTTACTAAGCTCCAACAAAATCAAACGGATATTTCGATAGCTCCTGCTATCTTTAACGTTAAAGTGAGAACACTTTGAAGATCTTACATATACATAAAGAATAATAAATGACATTAACAAATCAGAATCGATTTAACGATACAATTAGTTGATTGGACCACAAAATATAAGTTCAGTGACAAGTTAATGGGAAATGTAATTACAATTAAACCATGATAAGATGTCGGCAAATAATTATGTAAGCGATTGAACCAGCTTAATGCTAAGACTTATTTAACTACAGTAAACAGTAACAGAAAATAAAATATAGTAAGATTGTAATATAAGGTACTATATAATTAAAATAATTGTGGAATAGAAAATAAATTGTAGAAATATGAAGGTATATGTATGAGTTTAAATAATATAACGCATGATATCATAATGACTATTAAATACAGTTTAGAAAACAATGAATATAATAAAATGTACAGAAGTAGAAATAATATATATGTGGTTGTTCATCCTAGATCTGTTGCATTGTTGCAGTATATGAGGTACTGTATATAATATTGGGCGAGTTACAATTCAGTACTCACTTTCAGATCTAGGATGAACAACCACAAATCATCTATATATATATATAACTGTATAAATTAAGATTCAAGAAATATAAAGGCCTAAAATATATACAACAAATTAAATATGCAATATTAAAATTTATAACAAAATAAAACACCCCCTGCATGGATTATGGACTTAAAAACTAAACTGAAATTCACTTTTTTTACAAGTTATTATTATTATTATTATTATTATTATTATTATTATTATTATTATTATTATTATTATTATTATTATTATTATTATTATTATTATTATTATTATTATTGTTATTATTATTATAAATATTAATATTATTATTTAATAATAGTAATAATAATAATAATAATAATTATAATTATTGTCAATATTATGTGTTAAAATATTCGAAAAGTCGATGCTGAAAAGCATTAACGCCCGTATTCTTAAAACGAACTTTGAACTAGAACTTCATTTAGTCCCAGTTTCAACTTATATTTGTATTCATAAACAACGTAGTCGAAGTTCTAACTACGACCAGGGAACAGCTACGACTAAATCAAGTCCTAGTTTTAGTTCAGCTGAAGACGACTGGCAAGCAACGACTATCAAACTAACCAATGAAAAGAGCTCATTTTAATAGCAGACAAAATGTTAGAGATCCAATAACGCGGATGAATATTTTTCGTCATAATTCATAATAATCATTTGCTTAATTAATTTTCTATAATAATAACTACATTAGTCGTTAACATATAACGATAGAGAATTTGAGCAGTCACTGGAAATTTGCTTTATTTGGAGAACTATAATTATAGACTATTATAATTGATCCCGAGCCAGGGTGGCGCCATCTTTGTTGTTATGGTGACCGCAACTCGAGGTGATTTCGTGCAAATCAGGAACTATCGCATGTTGCTATTAAAACATTAATTTTGCCTTTTGGAAGCTAAACTTGACGTCCCTTTGTTTAACACACCGATGATATATCAGTTGATGCGAGTCTACAAGTAATAAATCATCAGCGTAGCAGAAGACATTGAAGCTTGAATTTGCAATAACAATACCACACCGGATCCACTGCGTGCTCTTAAACCAAATCTTTACAGAATAAGTTAAAAATAAAAGGTGAAGATAAACCTCCTTGCCTTTTACCTTAAAGAAAAGTTGGCGGCCTATGCGGTTCTTCAATTTAATATACACAGTAAGGTTGGTATACCAAGAATATAAACATTGCCACCATTCATTATGTATCTTATTATTTAACTTTTCAAAAATTATATCGTGAGGTATAGCATCGAAGGCACCTTCTGCACCAAGTGAGCAGGAAAATACAGAGAAGCCTTGATTTACACGATAATTAATCACATCGTTACCGTTACGGCGGCCATAGTAGTTCCTCTCCCATTAGTAACGAATCCGAATTGTAACGGATCAAATTCGACATTGGTACTAGATTTTAAGCATCCTTAGTAGGCGGCAATTATTTGGTAGAGAATGGTCAGATAAGATAGTACCCTGTATAATACATACTGTAAATATCGAAATGCACGCCATCGTGTCGGGATTCAATATTTCGACATTAATTATGTCAGGAATGGTTCCTGATGATGAAATATTAAATTCCGACACGATGGCGTGCATTTCGACACTTGGAGTATTACTATACTATCTTATCGAAGAATGGTCAGCGTTAAGAATAGGTACAATAACTGAGACTACGTGTGAAAAGGCTAAATACAAATTACAGTCTTTGCTTAAGGGTGGGCGTAGCTGGAAAGCCAAGACATTGGCATTGTTTCTAGCTTAGTGAAAGGAAAACCAAACAATGGCATGATTTCCAGTGTGGTGGGAAATGTGTTGCTTTTGTTTAGGTTTGATTAAACATGACAACCAAATATCGTTGATGACAAATCCGGTACAGAATCTTGATTTACTGTAGGTATATCGTGTGTTTGTGAATTTCTATAGCTTCTCTGGTCGTCTCCATGGAATGCCAAGATGGTATAGTGACTATCAGTTCAGCTTAATCCCATTAACATACACGCTGTTGTTGCTTTTGGGAGTGCATGACTATAGATAACTTTTGTTGTTTCCCCTGTCCTGACATGCCTTAGTGTTCCTTGAGAGAGCCTTGTACGGATATCACTTCCTGTTTTACCAATGTGAACTTTTCCACACTCGCATGGAATGCAATAAACTCATGGTTGGCTCTGTGCTGCTAATTATCCTTGTGTATAGGAGAGTCCGGGATTGTTTGTTGGGTGCACTATGAAATACTTTAATATGGGCTTGTAGAATGCGTTGAATACGATGTAAAAATTGTACCAAATATGGTAAACATACAGACTTTCTAGATTCCGTATCATCTTGCCTACACTTTTTCGTTGTTGATAAGAACACATTTTATAATAACACTGAGGCTGAAAATGTAACACTGAGGCTGAAAATGAAAAAAAGAACAAAATAAGAACAAATTGAGGCTAAGGTACAATGTCAAATGAGATTTTTATTTAAAAAAACTAGAAAAACCAGAAAATTATATCTACCTTATGTGCAGTATGTGCGACTATGTAGTACCCTCAATAATGTAGTACAGTAGGTGTACGGTACCTACCTGTCATTTAGGGCCATTTTTACAGGGGCCTTTTTTTCTGTGGCCATTTTTTAGGGCCTTTTTTCCAGAGACCATTTTTGGCGGCGCCACCTACCTACATTTAAGTAGTGTACAATAATAATTTTTTTATGTTTGAAAAGTGTGTAACATAAGCAAAAATTAGAACATTTTGAGCCTGAAAACGGACAAAAAATAAGAACTCTGAGCCTGGGCAAAATTTTTTCTGGTTCTTAATTATAAAAATAAAAAGTGTATTGGCGTTTGGATGTCTCTCGTGCAATAACCGTTCAATTTTAAGGCGTCCTTAACATGCTGCACTTTTTTCTGGATAGAGAATGTTTTTTTTTTTTTTTTTCAACGGAATTATTATTATTATTATTATTTTATTATTATTATTATTATTATTATTATTATTATTATTATTATTATTATTATTATTATTATTATTATTATTTTTATTATTATTATTATTATTATTATTATTCTGATTATTATCAATATTATTATTATTACACTGTATTTGATACGTTATTGCCTATACAATATGTTGATGACAATACATGTTGCCCATGCATACGTATAGAAATTTAACTATCATAAGCCTCTTGGCTAAAAATAAAATTTGTGACGTTTGTAAGTTACTTAAGTGTAAACCTTTGAATATGTAACTCATAAATAAAGTTTAATTTAACAGAATATCCTCTCCTTTGATCTTTTTCTACATGGTAGTTTACAAATTAATTACCATGTACAGTAAAATATTTTAATGCAGTGGATATTGTACTATTTAAAAGAACCAACAAAGGTGTAAATACACCTACTGGGAAACTTATTGTGGTGTAATTCGTAGCGATCACGATTGCCCAATCGTGGATTCGACCGACTTTACATGGGTATGTATTAGTTTCCTGATTGGCGTGAAACTTTGAAGGGGCATAGGCTTAACCAGATTGTATTGTACAGGGCCGGCGGAACGTTTTTCAAAGTGGGGGGGGGGCACTTAGCAGGCGCGTAACAGGGGTCTTGGGTCGGGGGGGGGGGCAAAGGTAATAATTTTCCCGGTTAGTAATTTATGACTTGGTGTGATACCCCCAGCCCCATATCTGTCTCTTATACACATCTAGATGTGTATAAGAGACAGACATACAGGCGCAGAATCATTACGTGCCCATTTACACACTTCTTGGTGGAGAGTCCTGTAGTTCTTCCCAGGGAAAATTTTGATTCCTAGCTGGCGGGAAATGAGTTTTCCCGACATTTGAAGTGTGTTTTAAAAAAATGTTCTTCAAAATTCGAATTTTCTAATAGCAAAAAAAAAAAAAAAATCAGCTCACGGGTCCTGAAAGGGTAGGTCTAGAATTCGTTTCTTTTTGCCATTTTTTTTTGTTGCCCAAGAGAGGGGTAAGGACCAACGACCCCCTCCCCCAGATCCGCCAATATGAATTGCGAGAAAATGTAACTCGGTCGGGTACTGGATAAACATTCTCTTTCCCATCCTTCTTCCCTCCTTTTTTTGCATTTCCGATCATACAAAAATCTCCAGACATTATATATTTTCTGTCTCTTATAGGGGGGGGGGGGCGGGGGGAGGGCATTTTGACTGGGTTATAGAAAAAATATATATATAAAAAGTACTTTAGTATGTTTTCCTGTTGTGTAGTTTGTACATTTACACAAAAAATTCAATATAATTCATTTCCATAACAAAAGGCTAACAAGAAACACGTTTTGATCAATATCTTAAAACTATGATTTTGGCTTATAATGCGTTCTTCCGAATCACGGCAGTATTAATAGTATATATAGATAGTAATGAAAAAATCTTTAAAACAGAAAGAAAAAAACAAATATTTATTTGTGAGTAATTGTCATCAATTCCAGTATGGAAAAAACAAATATTTATTTGTGAGTAATTGTCATCAATTCCAGTATGGAAGTGAAAATATTACATTATTTTATGTTAAATAAAATAAATACTTAATAAATAAGTAAAGAGTAATCAATAGATATTCGTCATTGATAATAAAAAAGAAAGGGAAATAATATGTTATAGTATATATCAATAGTAATGAAAAAATGTTAAAAAAAGAAAGAAAAAACAAATATTTATTTGTGAATAATTGTCATCAATACACTGGAAGTGATACTTTAATCTTTGTGTTGTTTGCAATAAAAGAAAATGAGAACAGTGAACTAGAACTGTAAACGAATCGGAGAGCAGTGAAAATTACTTCACTTTTAATTTAATCGACGGAAAAAGAAAATTAAGAGAAGTTATGATGTTTGCATATGCCTAGGTAGGCCACACCCAGTTTCTAATTCATAATACACAAAAGAATAAAAGAGGTCTGATACAAAAAACTCATAGCACTACAGCCAACACCTATTGTAGCCTAACATCAAGACAAACACCTCATTGTGCACCCCAACTTACAATTATAATCATTTTTTGGGTGGCTTTTGACAGGGATGGCTTATGACAGGGGTGGCTTTCTTCCGATTTCCTTGTTTGTTATATAGCTGACACATTTCACCTGTATATCACTATCGATAGAGACATCGACCTGTGAAGATGGCAGCACGAGGAGTACTTATTTTTCTAGTTTTATATTTCACACTCAACCTCATCCAGGCTAAAGATAAGAAAACTAAACCCAACGTTATTGTGATTCTGTCAGACGATCATGGCTACAGAGACGTCGGCTATCATGGATCGCTTTTTGACACACCGGTGCTTGATCAATTGGCGGGCGAAGGGGTAAAGTTGGAAAACTACTACGTACAACCAGTCTGTTCACCAACTAGATCCCAGTTAATGACCGGTAGATATCAGGTAATAAAATTATCTGTTTAAGTCAATTTTGTACATTATAGAAGTAGCTCTAATGCATAGTTAGGAGACCCAGTGGCGTAACGACGAGACGTGGGCCTGGGGAGGAGAGTGTGTCCCGGGGGCCCATGCATTTTTATAGTCGGTGTCGACGGGCCCCTTCACAGTGGAATGTCAAGCAATACCGTAGCGTGTTATATTATTATAATTTTAATTAATTCCCTGTGTATTATAATTTTTAATCAATTCCCTGTCATTAGTTCTTTACTTTATTATTTCGGTAGTGTATTCAAATATCAGTTTGTAGTGGAGTCAGGCTATAGAACATTTTGAGTCGGGAATTGATAATGTATAAAATGTGTTTATTTTAAGCACGAGGTTCAGAACTTGAAAGAAATCGCTGTACCAAACCGCATTATTATCTCCCCCAGGAGATATATGTTTTCAGTCGTGTAAGTTTGTGTGGGGTGTGTGCGTGTGTGTCACGTTTTGGTGTTTTCATTTGTTTTTTTTTGTATTCGAAATAATGATCTAAATAGAAGTTACAGGGATTGTTAGGTATGACCTAAGGATGAGGGAATTAAATTTTGGTATGAGAACCATTTAGAAAAAAAAACGTCCCAGACCAGATATTTAAAAAAATAACCAACTTATCTGAATGGACCTTTCGTGAAAGTTTAACCAAGTTACAAGAAATAAATTATTGGTGACGATCCAAATTCGGGTGCGCATTTGAGGGTCATTTAAAGTCCCAGACCTAAATATCTCTAATAATAATCAATGGATTTAAAATGACACTACCCAGATTAGTTTGTCATGTCTCGATGAAGGAACATTTACATTTTGGCGATCAGCCTTATTATGATGTGGATATGAGTGTTTAAATTTTGGTCACTATCCGAAGTAGGATGTGAATGTGAAGACAATTTAAAGAATAGGTTTACCGTATACCGTATGTAGATAACAATAGCAGTTTGGTGAATATTCAAATTAGTGCAATTGCAGTAAAGTGTACAGCATTTTTTATGTACTAACTTTAGTTTTTAGGAACTGATTGGTAATATTTTTAATGCACCGTTATATTTAAACGTGTGACGCTAAGAAACATTGACTATTTGCATAATATTTCCATTCCAACACCAATACTTTGCATATATTTATTTTGTTAACTATTAAAGTAAAAACCAGTAAACGAGAAGAATTGGTAGATATACAACTATTACAATAAAATGCGGTTAGTCGGCTAGCGTATTTTTCTTTTTTTAAGTAGGTGGTGGTTGGAAAGTAAGCAGGTTGATACATTTTTTTTTACAGTTTCAGTAGTTGAAAAGAATGGTTCAATACTATAGGCCTATACCGGTACTGTTTGGATGCTGTGTTCAAAACGTAACATGTGTAGTGTCAAATAGACCGACAGTGATTTTTTTGTGAAATCATTTCGGATTACCAAATCTGAAAATGGCCACTCTAAAAAGCCCTCAAAAACTTCTTATCAATTTTTTAATTTTTATTGTTTAACTTTCATTGTGATACAATATGATTGACTTTCAATATGATGTAAGAATTTCAGCTGCCCATAATTTTAACTATCTATTTTATATTCTAAATGTGTATCCTTGTATATTTTATTGTAATGTGCAGAACATATTTTTAATGAAATTTGCGTTACATCAATTAATAAATTATTATTATTGCATATACTTTATCGTTTATATTGCATATACTTTACCGGTATTGTATACCGGTATTTCTTTTAATTAATTAAAACAGGAACAGCAACAGCAATAATAATATGTAAAATTTGATAAAATATTCAGACTCGTTATGGATTGCAACATGCTGTTCTTGATCCATTGGCACCAGCTTGCCTACCGACTGATGAGATGACACTAGCTCAGAAGATGAAAGAAGCTGGTTACTCAACTCATATGATTGGTAAATGGCATCTGGGCTTTTTCGAAGAGGCGTGTCTACCTACCAATAGAGGATTCGATACCTTTTTAGGTGAATATTGATATTTTATATACACAAGAGATTTATAAATAATAAAGATGACATTTATGTCTATCGGTATTTTCATCAACGCATGTACACCGACCGGATGAAGTAATGTGTACGAGGTATCGCTAGATCAAGCACACGTGGCTGTCTCTTATACACATCTCATTCTGTTCCAGCGACCTCCAGTTCTATATATATATATATATATATTTATGACAGACAGATATAGAAAGACAGATAACTATAAACTTTAGCTTCCATTTTATTTATTTATGTTGACTTTAGGAACACTAACATTTATTGAAACGAATATTTCTGCTACTCCTGTATTCTTTGTCAACTCTTGACATAAAAATCGTACTAATAAGCGCACACTATACATATGAAATTATAATAAAATAATAAAAATAATATCTATTATCAGAAAGATTAATATTAAATTGTATCATTTGTATTATTGGTCAATCAACCAATCAATCAATCAATCAATATGTCAATTTTTCGATACCAAACTTGTTGATACAGTAGAAACCCTCCTTTGGGATGGCTCTATTAAGAGGACACCACTATTTAAGGGGACACCCTTATTAATGGGACACCCTTAATAAGGGAATACATCTTTAAGGGGCACGTTTCGGCCATGAAACAATGGAAAGTATACTTGTACATTTCATATTAAGCTTTTTAAATATACGATCCACTAAAGTGTACATAATTTAATTTACAGGTCTGTTACTTGGTGGGGGGTTCCACTTTAGCCATTCTTTCCCATCTGCTGCTTACTACGACATGCATCGTAACCGCTCACCAGCAAAGGAGTTGAATGGTACTTATTCTACACACGTGTTCACTAACGAAGCAATCGACATCATAAATAACCAAGATGAAGACACGGTACGTCTAAATTAATGCGTTTATTTCTATATTCAGTATCCAATTAACAGCCAAACCTAACACGGTGAAACCATAAAGGCAAACACAGACAAATATATAGTTTATATAGTTGTATATATATTCGTATTTTGGTGTCAGTTTTTTTTTTCTGTGAAATAAGAAATAATCACGAATCTAAATAATAATTTACGATTTCATTTTTACGTAGCCTTTCTTCATGTACCTATCCTACCAAGCACCCCACGCTCCTCTTGAGGTGCCCGAGGAATACAAGGACCCATACCGCGGTATATTTCAAGATGAGGACAGACTTACCTACGCTGCTATGGTATCATGCTTGGACGAGGGTATCGGGCAAGTTGTACAAGCGTTGAAAAATAAGGGGACATATGACAACACTGTCATAATCTTCTCTAGTGGTGAGTGTTTGCTTCGTGTCTTCAATAGTCGTAATGTAGTGTACATGATCGGATTCATTTTTTGGAACTGTAAAATATATTGCTTAAATTTTGCCAAGAAGAATATTAAAATCTAACATGATAGTTTAATAAATTTTCAAGCATTAGGCCTAATTATCAAATTCGATATTCCTAACCACGACACATTTAATTACGGATACATAAAGTGAAATTGGCAACTTAAAAACCAAACCGGACTTACTGGATATATAATATGTTACAAATATAATTTCATTAGTATGTTTAATGTTATGGTCATACTCTGCTTTTTTGTATACCTATAAACACAAAAGATATGAAATAAATTTATCTGTAAAGTTATTTCGCATAATGTACAGTACCGGTTTTTTTCGTGGACAAAATATTGTGTATACCGGACTGACAACTTAATGTCGATAATACACGGATATATAAAGTGAAATTGGCAACTTAAACACCAAACCGGACTTACTGAATTAATAAATACCGTATGTTACAAATATAATTTCATTAGAATGTTTAACGTTAAACAGTAAAATTTCATTAAAATGAACAAATGCTTTATTCTTGTATGTAACCGATTAGGATTCATATTTGGAATGCAACAGTATTTACTTGATTGATATCTTGGTTATTAATTATCTTATTATCCTTTGTCAAAAGATAATGGTGGCAGTATACAAGATGCCGGAAACAATTGGCCATTGCGAGGATTCAAGTTGTCTATGTTCGAGGGTGGTATGCGAGCGCTCGGATTTGTTCACAGTCCAATCCTCTCTGAAAAAGTCAAAGGAACTGTGAGCAATGAACTATATCACATCAGTGATTGGTACCCAACAATCATCGAAGGTATCGCTAGATCAAGCACACGTGGATCGAAATCACCTCTAGATGGAAAGAACCAGTGGAGATCTATAAGGTACGAACGCTTAATACAGGATTCACGCATATCAAAACTAAAGACACTCAAATTTTATGTGTATAGAAAGAGAAAACCTCAGTATAGCCGGAGAAATAAATTAATATTTCTTTATTCTAATATCCCTTTAAAAGTAGGCCAATATTCTTAGTCTCCTTGTTGGGAGCATAACATGATCATATACATGTAGACCTACACTAATTACACCTAGGCTAGGTTTAGGTACAGAACGTATGGTGATTGCCAAAACCTATTTTTCCATGACTAAAGACAACTCCACATCTTAAAATGAGACTTTTAAACAACATATTTGCACCCTGTATTTGACGCGTTATACTCTCTTGTGTTGAGTGTGAATACTAATACAAAAAAATCGCCCCAATACCGGGATTCAAATCCAGAATCTTCTGCTGTCTATGTAGATAACTTAGCCAACTGAGCACCAGGACTTTCAGTACATGCTATATAATATATGCCTAACATGGTCTGATTTGTTTTAACAATAGAGATGGAACTTGCTCTCAACGACATGAGATTCTGCACAACATTGACCCTCTTTGGGTTGTGCCTGGTGGTAGGGATTGGGTTAATGCCATGAGTCCTTTTAACGTATCTATTAATGCTGCGATAAGGTTTGGAGACTGGAAACTTGTCACCGGAGACAATGGTAAGTATTAACTGTTTTGTGTTTTGTATTCGTGACGTCCTTTTTGTACTCTTTAAATTGTTTAACTTCAATTTGACTTATTTGTTTACTGATAATGACGATTGCAATAAAGATTTCACTACTATCTGTTTTTATATAGTCCTAGGACATAAACATAAAGTAACAGTATCAAACAAGACACATAAAAGATAATACATTCAAATGTTACTATTTCAGGACGAACAGGATGGTATGCACCCCCTGATACAAATATTGTATCAATCAGCGGCCCACCAACAACCGACCAAAGGGCGTGGTTATTTAACATCAAGGATGATCCACTAGAAATGAATGATCTTTCTGAAGAACGCCCTCGTGTTCTTAAGTTCTTGTTACAGAGAATTCAAAAGTACTACGAGCAATCGACACCTGTATTTTACCCCGATGCTCAGCCACAACTAGCTGACCCATGTTCAAATGGTAATGAATGTGTTTGGGGACCATGGACACCTATGTAATTTCTAAGATTTAACTGAAACTGAGGCTCAAATATGTTGATAACAATTCAGTATTTGTTACCAAATCGATGACACAATATAGCACTAATAAAATCCAAAAATATGACGATACTTTTGAGAACGATCATGTCAGGCAATGCCTGAAAACTTTTAGGCCTAGCCATTGCTAGGCCTTACGTTACATACATGTTTCGACAGATCCTAAAAATTTATACAGTAGTATTTTTCATTTGGGAAACAATTTGCTTGTTTCTCCATTTTTTGATAGGCCCTATCGCTGTGTTCACGGGCATATAGAGATTAACATGATAAAATGCCTTCAAATTAGTGTACTAGGACGTAAGAAAGCAAATTTTTCCCGGCCCTTCGGCCCCTGGACCCTGACCGGGGGCCCTGGGCGGCCCCTGGTCCCCAGCCTGGTTGCACACCCCCCATTCAAAAAGATACAAGTTTGCATGCATATGCGTGAATTCTCAAGGTGTTTTAATATGTGGGAGTTCCTATCCATTGCCAAGTGCTCGCGCACATGTGTTGAGAAGTGTCGGCTAGTTTCTCCGACATAGCTGCCATTACAGCCAGCACACACAAATTTATATACAACACGAGAGCGGAGACCGACAGGGATAGGATCCTTCACAGAAAACAAATTTTTAATTTTAAATGAAGAAAAAGCCAACTTAAAATCAAAATCATTACATAATTGCTTAGAAACCAAACGAATTTTATGCGAGGCAATCTTAGAAAAGGGGTCGATATATGGAATTTTAAAATGAAGGATTCTTAAGTTCTTGTTACAGAGAATTCAAAATTACTACGAGCAATCGATATTTTACCCCGATGCTCAGCCACAACTAGTATTTCATTTGTATAGCGCTTTGTAGGGTGAGATTTAAAACATTCTTCATACCCAGGTTGTTGGAAGACAATTAAAAATCTGTCTACAAATCGCTCCTCAAAAGTCAGTTATTCAACATCAAATTAAAAAGTAATAGCATTGAACTGTTCGTGAAATAATAATTTCTATATTTTCTATTTTTATATACTGTCCCCGGCCTGAATTATTATTTATTGTTTGTATCTTTCTGAATGTGAATTTTGATGGTCGAAATGAAATAAAATGAAATGAGTGAAATGGAAGCTATAGTCTCCAGTTATCTGTTTATCTATCCATGATATATATACTGTCTCTTATACACATCTAGATGTGTATAAGAGACAGGGCAAGAGGCATCGTCAAAAGTGAAGCGATGACAGCTCGGACCTTCCGATGACGTTTCGGTTAATAGCGCCACCTACTTTTCGCTTGGGTAAAAAAATCGGCCTGCGGAGGTATAATTTTAGTCGAGGTTCGCGTCATTTAGTCGCAGTGCTAGTCGAAGTTCGTTTTAAGAATACGAAATTACGTAATTTTTAAGTTTTAGCTACGACTAAAGTTCGTTTTAAGAATACCGGGGTTAATGTCGAAATATTGAATCCCGACAAGATGACGTGCATTTTGACACTTGGAGTATGTACTATTATACTATCTTAACAGAGAATCATTATTTTGGATCAAGACAAGACAGTCCGGTGAATAATCACAATCTAGTTTTCTAAACTAATTTAAGTGTAGGCCTGTGGGTAGACTTGCAGGGTCTTGTAAGGTACTACATGGCTCAACAATTTTTTACTCACCCCGGTAAGATGTGTATAAGAGACAGATATATATTAGTAGTCATGTACATCGTTTCAGTACTATGTATGTATACAACGCACAAGAAACTCAGGAACAATGTCTGTGCTGATGGTAATTTTGATAACTAATAATCACATGTGAGAATCTGGCAATAATAGTAACTAACTAATTAGGCCTAACTAATGATATTCATAGAAACGATTTGGGTAACAATATCGGAATAGCAATTATACTTTGGATGGTGGATACAAATTTATTTGTTTTCAAATGCAAAGAGCATCGACTCCCAGCATACAAAAATAATGGCCAAATTCATTTTAATATACATAGGCCTAATGTAGTTTTATTGATTTTAAACCTCAATACTCCGATTCCGTCATTTTTAAAACACAAATTTGCAAGAACTAACTCTTTGAAATATTAATTGTTTATTATTTTTTTTGCCTTGGAGAATCTATTCCTATTAGTATAAAAAACCCCCACTTAATATACAGTTTTAAATCATTCACAATGGCTCTTCGGTTGTACATTCTCGTGTATTTTGTGGTGAAAGGATTTCACAGAGCCGCGGCGTGAACGCTCCTTTTTTTTACCCCTTCAGCAGCTTTAATGTATAAATGTTGTTTTATTTAGCTAACGATTTTAAAATATTGTATTTGTTTCAAACTGTATTTTATGTTAAAATTGTGTCATTTCATTTTTATATCTAACCTTGATCTAGTTTTAATATTTAGATTTAGTGTACGATATTAAGATGCAATATGGGAATGCGCTCTGACAGTACTTGCACTCATGGTAATCCTAAGGGTATTGTATTCTCATTGTGATGTTTTCATTGTATTGTAGTTTGAATATTGAATAAATCAATCAAAATAAATATAATAAAAGTATGCCGATAACTCCGTTATACAGTATATAATTATACCCCAGCAAACCGTCATAACAGGTCATATAACTTTCGCTAACGTTGTTGTTAGTTATGTTAGAAAACGATGTTTATCCACAAAGTTGCAGCAACATTGTAACGTTGTTAAGTTGTGAAATTACGTTATAAATACTTAGGCCTAATGTTCTACAAGAAGCTGTGTACCCTAAAATGTAACGTTATTATAACTTACAACATACAAATAATAGCCAATACACATTATAAGATTGTGTTTTGTGTATATTGAGCAACGATAATGTTAGTGGTGGTGTGAGTAATATTTTGATGAAAAGTTGCTTAGAACAAGTACACGATATGATGTCTGGATTTATACAAAGGATAAATAATCAACATGTAATAACTTTACATCCAAAACCATAAATTTTATAATATTTTATTGCGCATTGAGACTTCGGTATAATCATACATATGCCTACATATCATATTATATAATTTATGTCGTCGTTAAACTATAAAATACAAGTACAAACAAGATAACAAGATAGAAATACAACATTTGAAGAAAAAAAGTTTAAAAATTCATAATAAACTCGACCGGATTGCTCAACGTTAAAAACAAGTTCACTGCGAGGAAGCTCTCCGTGTGAAATCTGATTTATAAAATATAATTCATACAAACAATGCAAAATTTGAAAATCGTGGTTAAAAACTGTATAAATTAAGATTCAAGAAAAATAAAGTAATATATACAAAACATTAAATATGCAATATTAAAATTTAAAACAAAATAAAACACGCCCTGCATGGATTATGGACTTAAAAACTAAAATGAAATTCACTTTTTACAAGTTTTTATTATTATTATTAATAATAATAATAATAATAATAATAATTATGATTCAAATCATTATTATTAATCATTAAAGTGAAAATTGTCAATATTATGTGTTAAAATATTCGAAAATTCGATGCTGAAAAACATTAACGCCCATATTCTTAAAACGAACTTTAGTTGAACTTTGAACTAGAACTTCATCTAGTCCCAGTTGCAACTTAAACTTAAATTTGTATTCATAAACAACGTAGTCGAAGTTCTAACTACGACTAAATCAAGTCCTAGTTTTAGTTCAACAGAAGACTACTGGCAAGCAACGACTATCAAACTAACCAATGAAAAGATCTCATTTTAATAGCAGACGAAATTTTAGAGATCCAGTAACGCGGATGAATATTAAGCTGCCGTCTGCCGTTCAAAAAAACTTTTCGTCATAATTCATAATAGATAAACATTCGCTTAATTAATTTTCTATAATAATAATAACAACTATATTAGACGTTAACATAATAACGATAGAGAATTTGAGCAGTCACTGCAAATTTGCTTTTTCATTCTGGATTCAGTAAATTTTTTGTGAATTTTCTTTCCTTTTGTTAATCCAGTGTTAATTTTTTTATAAGTAAATGTTATTTTTACTTACAGACTTGACATGTTTCGCCTCTTGGCAAGAGGCATCGTCAAAAGTGAAGCGATGACAGCTCGGACCTTCCGATGACGTTTCGGTTAATAGCGCCACCTACTTTTCGCTTGGGTAAAAAAATCGGCCTGCGGAGGTATAATTTTAGTCGAGGTTCGCGTCATTTAGTCGCAGTGCTAGTCGAAGTTCGTTTTAAGAATACGAAATTACGTAATTTTTAAGTTTTAGCTACGACTAAAGTTCGTTTTAAGAATACCGGGGTTAATGTCGAAATATTGAATCCCGACAAGATGACGTGCATTTTGACACTTGGAGTATGTACTATTATACTATCTTAACTGAGAATCATTATTTTGGATCAAGACAAGACAGTCCGGTGAATAATCACAATCTAGTTTTCTAAACTAATTTAAGTGTAGGCCTGTGGGTAGACTTGCAGGGTCTTGTAAGGTACTACATGGCTCAACAATTTTTTACTCACCCCGGTATTCTTAAAACGAACTTTAGTCGTAGTTCGAGCTAAAACTTTGAAATTACGTCATTTCGTATTCTTAAAACGAACTTCGACTAGCACTACGACTAAATGACGTGAACCTCGACTAAAATGATACCTCCGCAGGCCGATTTTTTAGTCAGCCTAAATCGCCGACTTGAAATATTTACCCAAATAAAAATATGTTTTTGTAACTCACGATAAAGTGAAAGGAAGAAAAACGATTGTATACGCAGGTTTGATATATCTTCGGTGTGTTAAACAAAAGAGACATCAAATTCAGCTTCTAAAAGGAGAAATTAACATGTTTCTTCCAGCCACATGCGATAGTTCCTGATTTGCACGAAATTCCCTCGCGCTGCAGTCACGTAGCTTCGCTATAACAACAACAACAAAGATGGCGCCGCCCTCGCTCAGGCTCACCTATAACAGTTCTCCAAAGAAAGCAAATTTTCAGTGACTGTTCAAATTCTCTATCGTAATATGTTAACAACTAATATAGTTATTATTATAGAAAATTATATTAAGCAAATGATGATCTATTATGAATTATGAGGAAATACGTTTTTGAACCACAGACGACAGCTTAATATTCACCAGCATTACCGGATCGCTAAAATTTCGTCTGCTATTAAAATTAGCTCTTTTCATTGGTTAGTTTGATAGTTGTTGCTTGCCAGTCGTCTTCAGTTGAACTAAAACTAGGACTTGATTTAGTCGTAGTTAAAACTTCGACTACGTTGTTTGTGAATACAAATTGAGGTTGAAGTTGAAACTAGCACTAAATGAAGTTCTAGTTCGAAGTTCGACTGAAGTTTGTTTTAAGAATACGGGCGTAAGTCTTGCATCAATGAATTATCCTTGCTTTTTAGTTATCAGTGAGCAAACCAGCTATTATTGTTGTATTTTGTACCTTAAAATCACAGATATTTGTCAAACATTGGTAGACTCCACTGGTACCTGGTACACACAATGAATTTTAGCCTGGGCTCCAGGCCCTAATTTTAGGTTACTCACACTTTATTGCACTTAGTGCGCGCCATACCTAATTTAATTGGCGTCCCATACTCGATTTCTTTTTTTCGAATTAGGGCCTGGGCAAACGATTCATGCGTACGATTTCCCACATCAAATTTGATGTGGGATATCGTATACATGACTGATTTTGGAAATCACGTGACTGGCTAACTTCATGCATATTAATCAATCATGGTAAACTTTCAAAATTGAAGATGCGGATGTCTCGACTAGAACAAGAACCAGCTCTTTTTTGGCTACCTATACTTGAATTAAAACAGTTAGTATAGTTCTGGCCTGCTGAGAACGACATGGACTGATAACCGTAGGCTATAGGACCCTTGCTCCCCGCTAGCTGCTACACAGATTTAGGTCTTTAGGGTAGAATATTGTTAAAAAGGTAGTAAGAACTTAAAAATACGCCAAGCCTCTACTAGTCTAGGCTAGGCCTACGCCTGACTCCAGGCGAGGCCGGCCTGATCCATCCTCATGGAAAGTTTTGTTGTATTTGTATGGTATGCCATCTAGTCTAAGCTTAATTGTTTTTGCCATTGCCAAAATTAGTCTTACTAGGGTCTTAATTCTAAATATTTTAGGCCCATTTTATTAGGGAGGACTATTTAAATTTAGTCATGCCTAACTAGTCGACGCGAGTGACTCAGTTTCGTGGCTCCGAAAATATGAACATTTGATTGGTTGAAATTGTTTATTTCGGTTCGCCCATTTATCCAAATACGGTATATAAGATTACGTCATTCTTTTGGCATCCTGGCGCCTGCATTCGGTGTTTTACAAGTCGCTTATTCCGTCTATCTCTAAATTAACTTTCTCGTTGGTGGCGCTGTCCAGAATGAGAAAAATAATTAAAAAAAATAAGAGACTTGTGGCAAGTCGTTGGTGGCGCTGTCCAGAATGAGAAAAATAATTAAAAAAAATAAGAGACTTGTGGCAAGTCTAAATGAATTTGAATGTCGATCCTAGGTTTCCATTGGTCAGTTTCGTAAGGTTAAAGGAGTGGCCAATGACGGCAGGGCATATAATGATGTCAATTCACTCCGCCGGGTGTGGGGAGGGGGGTCGGAAACCTGGAATGACATATCACTACCACATGGAGGATGATACCAATGACAATACAAATAATTAAATATATGAATAAATAATTAATTAATGAGGCCTAATGATAATTAATTATTTGTACTGCTACAGAATCTTTTGTAACCAAACATAACTAACTGTTACAATGCTAACTGTGTGCAGTTACATACGACTTCCACTGTATGTTTACAGAATCATTTTGTTGCACAACAGAAGTATACACAAAACTACTGTAACAGTATGTATCTGTCGCATTACAAGCGATTTGTTTGTATTACTACAGAATCTTTTGTAACATAACATAACTGACTATTACAAAGCTAACTTTGTTCAGCTACATACGACTTCTACTGTATGTTTACAAAATCATCAGTTGAAGTACATATTTTTTACAGTGTAGATTGCTGCCGATTAGTTACAGTCCCATCGTTATTCAGTTGCAATCACTTTTATATTTTTAATTTATTTCTCATTGTGACCTTCGCCATTACGAAGGGTGCGAAGATCTGGATCCGTGCCTACTCATACCCGAATTTCAAAATATTTTTGAATTTCTGAATAAAGCCATGAAAGTCTGCACACTCGACCAGGCATACACAAAGTGTCGTACATCGTGCTTTAGAATTCTGTTTGATCAATTCGGACCCTGCCATACAATAGAGATCACATCAGTAAATCCGACGCCCTTGTGTACTAAAGCTGCAATTTCTAAAACATTTTATCACTTCTAATCTAGAGTTTGTCCTGTAAAGATGTCATCAGTAAGAGTACCCGTGCTTTTACTAATGGTCTGTTTAAGTCCTTACCTCATCCAGGCTAAATCGAAGTGGTCTAATTCTCAGTCTGACTATTCTAAGGAGAGTCAACCTAACGTTATTTTCATCTTGACAGATGATCAAGGGTACAGAGATGTCGGCTACCATGGGTCGTTGTTTGACACTCCAATAATTGACAAATTGGCAGCTGAAGGGGTGAAGTTAGAAAACTACTATGTCCAGCCAATCTGTTCGCCGACTAGATCACAGCTTATGACGGGTCGATACCAGGTAATTTTTAAAAAATGTATACAGCAAATGAACACATTAACAAGAAAGTTACAAAAAAACCGACACTCTGTAGAAAAGATGATTTTCAAGAGGTCAAAAATTACCGGAGAAATTACACGAAACCAGCTGTGCCATGCCTCTTCATAAAATGTTTCAAGGTTGTATTTTAGAATCTCAGTAACAATTGATAATGGGCTTATTCGACTGATTTATTTTGTTGACTATGATTGTTTGTTTCATTCGACTGTTCGTAAAATCAGGGAACAGTGAAATTACTGTAATTTAACTGTTCCCTGGTAAAATAGTCTTCGTTGACAACGAAAATTAACGTAAACCAGAGTGCGTTAATCAGCGTTATCCACGTGACCAAAACAAACATGGCCGATTGGTCAGTTTAGCGTTAATACAATTTAGATTAAATTTCAGAAAATAAAAATTATAATATTCACCCACCTGAAACAAAAAAAGAATTGTAGGCTAACAGAATTCATAAACTGGATGAAAAAACAAGCCGAAGTAACCTTGATTACGCGGTTACTATGCAGCCATTTTGTTTTGTGGAGTATTTACCAGTTTTCTATTCGACTGGTCGTCCTCGTTAAGTAGGATTTTACCACTGCGCAGGTGGGCGTGGCCTAACGAAGATCGACCAGTCGAATACGGCCAATATTATTGTTATACAAATTAGGAGTGCACTGGGAATATGTTTTAAGAGTTGCAATGAGGCGGGGCCGAGTTGAATATAACAATTGAACTCTCACAAATGAAAATATTTCTTACCATTGCACGAATAAAAAACATTTATTATTTGCCTTCTAGGCCTACGCCTAAAATAGAGCAATGTCATTTGATATTTAATGAAAAATACAGTTAAGCCTACCTTGGGCATATATGTCAAAAGAAACTAATTTTCTTAGTGCAGTGGTGTTTTTTTTTTAAGTAGCCATGATTAGACCTTCGGAAACAAGTACCTATGTTCGTACAATGGTGTTATAAAGTAAATTGATTTTAGCAGAAAACATGTGCTGTTTTAATGTCAGGCTCCGGAGGAAAAAAAAATGATATGGTGTAGAACTGATTTTTCTAAGACAGAAAAAAGTAGTTTGATCAAAAACTGAGCAACGGTGAATGAGATACAGATTTTTTAATATTTAAAAATTGGGGGAAAAAGGTTGTAAAAATAGGCAGTTACGCCCCTTTTTCCCACAGTTTTTAAATATTCAAAACTCTGATCTCGTTCACCGGTCCCCAGTTTTTCGTCAAACAACTTTTTTCTGTCTTAGAAAAATCAGTTCTACAAAATATAATTTTTTCCCCTCCGGAGTCTGACTTTAACAATCTAATAGTAATAATAACAATAAATAGATTAATTAAAGAAAATGATCATTTTAGTTTTACAAACAGCTAGCCAACGGAAAGCTATATAAGATACAATTAGAGTTCCTATCACAGACATAAGCCTGTTCACGTCGAAGTTAAGCCACTACGATCTATTCCTAGTTGCGTTCGATGCCAAGTTAGAGCCAGATAAACAGCCAGCCAGCTTCGAGACCGTCAACGTTACAAGCGTGGAAAGGCTTGTTTAATAACGTCTAACTGTATTTTACGAACCTGTAGTACTAAACTACTGTGACAGGTGTCAGTTTCCACTACCTAGCCTAGCTATCCTCTGCCATTGATATATAGGTGACCAGGTAGTACCTGGTAGTACGAACCAACCGACAGTGCAGCAGCGTGGTCTACCGCAATAGTAGTAGCTGGCTAGGCCCTAGCTAAATTTACCTTCGATAAAAACCAAATTATTTTCGCTAGCATTCTCCCATTTAACAAAATATTATTTTATTTCTCATTAAAACGTCTGTATACTT
>NW_022752980.1:2007335-2017907 GCF_011630105.1 Anneissia japonica
GATCGCTGAATTGTGTTGTTTACATGCACTTCGCGAAAAACTAGCTTCGCGGTGTCAAAAAAAGTTGCTGACTTCCAACACACTTTTTTATTTCGTCATCGTAAACATGTGCGTTCATTTTAACGACTGGCGTTGGTGGTAGTTCGTTGAAACTAAATTAATAGCGACTATTATAGCAAAAATGGAAAAGATTGAATTATCAATAAATAAATACAACAAATCTGATTTTATTATTAAGAAAAATATACATTATCACTTAAAACGTACGCAATCGGACTTTTTAACGTTATTACTTGGTCGATGATGCAAAGGGTAAAGGCCATTGGTAATATCGACTATTCGTAAAACAGACGTTTGCTGGGTTTTTACACATAATATTACAAAAATAATTTCTGAAAACCAGACTAATGAGACTACTTTGCTGCTATTGTCACAACACTGTTTGGAGTTGTGGCCAGCCATAGGATGATAATAGTGGTACAATACAACAACGCTAGCTTAGATGCCTACGTTACGTAATCGTGTCCTTGTAACCTGAGTTAATTTACCGTTATTCTAGTAAAGTTACTTAAAATTAAGTAACTTATACCTTTTTCTAGCTATAATTGAGTGGTTCACGTCAAACTTATAACTAGTTAAGTGGATTTATATCTAGATAAATGTTCGACGTGAACCAGGCTATAGGGTCCATTGTATGCATGAATGAAAACAATCATGCCTATGATGAAAAAAATAAATAGAAATATTAATAAGAAAATTTTATGCCACTTGATAGTAAATATTTGTTAATTAACTTAAATAAAAGCTTATCTTATTTTTGTTGGTCACGCACCAATGACTTGAGTAGTTTGTCCCCAAGATGGCGAATTGAGGGCGTAC
Organism: Anneissia japonica; assembly: GCF_011630105.1. Lineage (NCBI taxonomy): Eukaryota > Metazoa > Echinodermata > Crinoidea > Comatulida > Comatulidae > Anneissia > Anneissia japonica. The sequence goes on from NW_022752980.1 coordinate 2,008,215, forward strand.
AGTAGTCACGTAACCTGAAGCGCCAATGTGGCAATTACTGTCTATATAAGAACCATACAATAAGGTAAAACCTCCCTTAACAAACAACGTTTTCAATTTAACTTTCTGAGTTAATTATATCCAGGAACTGATTATATTCTTTATTCATTCATTGTCAGTAGTTACAGTTTGATTCTCCCTTAAAATTCAAAAGCTAAAGGTAATCCAGTATTCATTGCTGAACTTAAGGCTTTTAGGAGCCAATTGTACCAGAGAACAGTGAAATTACAATGTAATTTCACTGTTTCCTGATTGTACTAAACTGAGCTTTGCGTGGTATGGTGAGCAGATCCTTGACGCATTTAATCCTTTAACAATGCGCAACGCATCGGCAATTTGATTTAATACTTTGAGTTTAACTACGTCTAATTTATACTGCAGTGTATTTGACTTGATTAATAGTATCTATTTAGCTGCGAGCAATTCGTGTACTGAGCCAGTACTCTGTTTCAGAGACATGTTAATAAAACAGAGGCATTCCATAAACATGGCTTTGATTTCAGTAGTTTTATGAATAATAGAGTTAATTGGATAGGTTACTATGCAAAGGGTTTAAGAGTAAATAATCATTTTACACGTTGAACTTGTATAGACCTATGAACGAAACAAGGAAATTGGCCTATACATGTAGGCCTATCCTCCGGAACAGGTAATCGGAAGACCTTAGGTTCAAATCTCGATGATGGATATAATTCGTTTAATTGAAAAGTTGCTACTGTAGGCCTAACTAATTTAATGAACAGAAGCTTGTCAGCAATATTTTGCATCAATGCAAAGACACTATCAGAGTCTCTTGACATGCATTTAGTTCCACTTTCTTTGCTTTCTTTTTTATAAATAAAAGAATGAGTACAAATCAATTAAATAATGTACTGTAAGTCAATAACTGAATATCCAGATGATTATTAAGATTCATTAAATATGGTTTAAATATAATAAATAAGTAGAGCATCACCATTATCATCATCATTATCATCATCAACATCATGATCATCATCTTTTTCAGATTCGTTATGGATTGCAACATGCTGTTCTTAACCCGTACGCACCGGCTTGCTTACCTACTGATGAGGTGACACTAGCTCAGAAGATGAAAGAAGCTGGTTACTCAACGCATATGATTGGTAAATGGCATCTGGGTTTTTACGAAGAGGCGTGTCTTCCCAACAACAGAGGATTCGATACCTACTTGGGTATGTATCGATATCATGTAATTGACAATCAACTGATGGGAATGCCAACCTATTTAACATTCAATCGATTGGTTAGAGGATCGGTCAATCAATTGATCATTTGTTCTTTCTTGTCTTCCTTCTTTTGCATTCATGAAAATTGTTAATTTTTGTGTCAACCAAAATTTGGTCACATGTACTATTTTGTACTACAGGATCTTAAAAATCGTTCATGCAGATTGTCCGAAATATATAATTTTCATTCATCTCCACAACACCCTATGAAATCATCTATTTTAGTAAGCAACTTTCTTTAAGAGACATGGTGCCACTTTTGACATTTGGTCCTTGTTTATCATTAATATATTATTTTAAATATATTTTTGTTTGTTGCTTTTGTTTTGATTTACAGCCTTATGATGTTTATTGGCCCGTTTTTATTAAAGTTTCTTTGTATTGTTTAGCATTCAGTTAAACATTTTTATTTTAAAATTGTTTTTATGTATGCCTAGTTCTAAGTTTGTTTATTGTTAGTAAAAACTGTTATTTTGGATGCACCACTATTGTGTGTACCACCAATCATAACGTGTTATTCCTAATAAATTGATTGATTGATTATTATGGTAATTGAATAATTGGTTCATTTATTATGTAATTCTCGATAGGCGGTAGTAGAAGCGGTTGGTACTAAAAATTTCTTCTATTAATAACTTTTAGGTCTTTTGGTGGGCGGAGGCTACCATTTTATCCATTCTTTCCCGACAACTCAGCACTACGACTTCCATCGGGACTTCTCACCTGCAATAGAATACAACGGCACTTACTCTACTCATGTATTTACTGATGAAGCAATCGACATCATAAACAACCAAGATGAAGATACGGTACGATTTAATCTAATTTCATAAGGGAATTATGTTCAACATCTAGGCAACAGAAACATGTTTAAAGTAGTGGGGCTTTGCGGCAAAGCATTTAGCCTTTTTTCTAAAACCCATGTCAACCCCGCCCGGAGCCGCCATGCCTAAAATTATGTGTTTCTACGCATGCGCTAAATTTTGCATTGTATAAACGCGATCGAGTTTGTAAAAATTTCCAAGGAAAGTAATCATCAGACAAGTTTTTGATTTTTACGAACTTTTAGAGAGAGTTCATATAAAGATGCGAAAAACCAATATTGTTGTGATATTTTACGGTACTACAGGATAAACGAGTTTGGAAGAAATAATAAAAAAAAAACCAGAATATTAGGCCAGCTAGTGTGCTTACTTCCAATAGTATTACTACAATAAGGTACAATGTTACTACAACAACTATACTATGTAGGTATTATAGGTTTAACCAAGCTAGTCTACGAGGCTTATACTCTAATAACTAGCACTAGGGACCTCTTGCTATGGCCCAGTCTAGGCCTTTTAGTGAAGAACTAGCCAATGGCCTATATCTTCGGGCCTAGCCTTATTTAGTTTGGCTATCCCTGTAGGCCTTTAGCACTAAAATTGCCTGTTGTTTAAATAGCAATAAAAACCTAAAAATTCAAAATAAAATAAAATGTAGGCTTAGGCCTATAGATAGGCTAACACCTTTTATGGTTATATGCCCAGTTTAAAATGTAAGTAGGATGCCTCGGCTAGCCCCTGTAATGTTATATTATTATTATTTATTTCAATTTGGAAGCGCTGCAATTTGTCGATACATGAAATTAGTGTGCAATATTTTTGGACTTTTCCAACATAATTTGCAAAATTGCCTATAGTCTTCACTTAAATTTAAAGATGTATTGTCCCATGCTAAATACCAAAAAAATCATAAAAATATTTTTTGAAATTAAATTGCCCATTTTGAAGTAACATAAAAGTTATTAAATTGAACACAGAAATTAGTGTATTTAAAAAATGTCTACCCATCAGTTTACAGCGAAAAATGATAGAAACACTTTCTGTCCATGGAGGAAACACTGTCATTATACAGAGTTTCTTTTCACAAACTCTATCGCGTTAAATAAGACGAAAAATGCTAGCGTACCGTATGTGTAGAAACAACATAATTTTGGGCACGACATAGGCTCAGGGTTGGCACAGCGGGTTTACGAAAGGGCTAAAGTAAATGCTGAGTCGAATCCGTTTATCAATATAGTTATTTCACAGAATGAAATGCTTGTTTTAATTTTGATATAATATTATTATTTTCGTAAAATGGGTAAACGATTTTCTACTTGGCTAGCCTACTTGGCTAGCCTACCTGATGGGGCTACTTATATTTAATATATTCACGGCCTGCAGTATCATTTATGACCTTCTTAGTTATTACACAGAACACGCATTATAAAATCCACCCTAACCAATGGCGTATATACGTGGAGGGAGAATTAGGGTGCATTATCCTAAGAAAGTCTGGGCCCCCAGGCGTCCCACTAACAATTTTCAAAAAAAAAACAAACAAACAAAAAAAACCTACGCCTAAATAGTTAAAAATTATTAGCGCAGTATATAAGACCTTGTCTGCCTAAGTCCTCTCTCTCAGTTGCTGATGTGTCGTTGGTACGACGAAATCGAAATATTCAACATTTATTCTTGTGGATTTGTATCACTCTTTAGGTACAGTCATCTTATTACGTATTCTCTATTACAATGAGAGTGAAAAATCAAGCTATATTTATTCAAATTATAGTTAAAAATTACTCATTAAATTGAATTTAAAATCAATTCATTAGCCTTTCTTCGTGTACCTATTAATTTTAATTCAATTAAATTCGATTTTTTAGCCTTTTTTCATGTACCTGTCCTACCAAGCACCCCACTCTCCTCTTGAGGTACCAGAGAGATACAAGGACCCATACCGCAGTATATTTAATGATGAAGACAGACTTATCTACGCTGCTATGGTATCTTGTTTAGATGAGGGTATCGGAAACATTACAGCTGCATTGAAAGCTAAGGGAATATATGACAACACTGTCATAATATTTTCTAGTGGTGAGTAGGTTTACGATATGTTTAATGTGGGTAACCGTGTTGTATTACACAAAACCGAAAATTATCACTCCCTATAATTATCGTCAGTCATCGATTTTTAGAAAACTAAGCTAATAAGTAGCTTTTGATTTCGCGACGACGACGTAATGACGCCACGTAGAGTCGCCTGCGCATCCGTTTTCAGTAGCTTACCGTAAATGCTCGAATAAGCACCGCTCTCGATTAAGCGCCGCTCTCGAATTCGCTTAATTTCGAGTGAGTAAGCGCCTGTGTGCAATGAAACACTTTAAGAAATAGGGTAATAAATACAATGTATACAGCGTTCAAATGAATATTAATAACACAATGACACAAGAATATCTTTATAAACGTTTATTTTCGATGATGTACAGTCTATGATAGGCCTACCGAACTATGGGAATACGTAAGATTGATAACAATAGGAACAATGGAAAGAGCCACGCCAATATTTTTTTTATAAGCGCCGTCTTGTTTAATCACCGCTCTGAAGCCTCAAAAAATCTTATAAGCGCCGCGGCCCTTATTCGAGCACTTACGGTATCTGCAAATGTTTGGAACATTAGTGTGTGAAAAATCAGTTGCTTGAAATGGGATTTGAATTCGAAGCCCCAGTGTCACAGCCGATTAAGTAGTCTACATAGACAGCAGAAGTTCTCAACCGGGGTCGCACTTTGTTTGCACTCCTCATAAATATTTATTTGGACTTCAACTTTATTGTCAACAACAGTATTTATAATAATAACATAATTGACAAAAGGTGATAGTTAAATAAAACTAATCTAAGCTTAACACCTCCTTGATGACAAACAATACAAACCAAATATTCTAGATTTACAATAAGTTGAATAAATTAATTTGGACAAACAATAACGGAAGCAGGAGATAAACAAATAATTATAAACAAAAGTAATTATAAAATTAAAAATTATGTATGTGATAAGTTGAATTAAGTGGATCTGAAATATATTTAAAGAATAACTTTTCTTTAATTGCTGCAATAAAATAATTTCTATAAGTAATATTTCTGGTAACTATAGGGGAGATCATTCCATAATTTAACACCATAAAATGAAACTCTGCGTTGGCCTAAACTGATACGAGGTTTGGGCTAGGCAAAATTAATAGTATTGTTAAATAATAGGTCCATGGTTAAATCTAGTATTATATGGGTGATTGATATTTTGAAAGTAATCGCTAGTAGAATGGGGTATTCTTCCGTGATAAACATCAAAAATAAATTTAAGAACATATAATTCATGTAATTTATAAATATCAAAAATTTTAAGCTTAAAAAACAATGGTGGAGTATGGGCTGTAAAATGCGAAAAAGTAATACATCTAACGATCATTTTTTGAGAAAGAAAAATACGTTCTAAATATGAAATATATGTGCCTCCCCAAACCTCGATACCATACGTTAAAATAGGAAATATAAATGAACTATAAAGTGTCAAAGTACTTCGGGGAACATAATGTCTTAACTTAAAAAGAAAACCAGCCTTTTTTTCTAATCTTGTCACATACGTCATCAATATGAAATTTTCAGGAAAGATATTTATCGAACTTAATGCCAACAAAACTAACAGACAAACTTTCTTTAATTAAGACATTATTAATAAAAAAATTACATTGAATACTAATATTTTTATTTTTAGACTGAAAAATCATATAATTAGTTTTTTTAATTTATTGTCAATTTATTAGAATTACACCAACTAATATTTTTTTTAATTCAATATTAATGTCTGATAAATCAAGAATGTTTTCAGAAAAAGAGTGAAATAAATTAGTATCGTTGGCAAATAGACGAAAATCAAAATAATTTGATGAATTAGGAAGGTCATTGATATAAATTTAAAAAAAGAGTGGGTCCCAATACAGAGCCTTGGGGAACCCCGCAAGAAATATTTAATTTATCTGAAACATAATTGTTTGTTGAAATAAACTATTTTCTATTGGAAAGATAATTAGAAAGCCATTTATATGCATTGCCTCGAACACCGTAATGATATAATTTAGAACATAAAATAGAGTGATCAATTGTATCAAAAGCTTTACGAAAATCAATAAAAATACCAACTGAAGATTTTTTATAAATATAATATTGGAGATTATTAACGAGATTAATTAAAGATAATTTTGTATTATAGTTTTTCCTAAAGCCATATTGATGTTTATAGAACAAATTATATATATCTTTCGTAAAATAATTTTTCCAAAACTTTACTTAAAACAGGAAGAATAGAAATCGGTCGATAATTACTCAGCAATTCTGTCTTGCCTTTTTATATAGGTTCTATAGTTTAACCGTGCTATGTGATATTCAAACAATTAGAGTGTCTTCAAACGAATTTAATTATTCATTATCATACATTTTTTGAAAAGATAATGGCGGACCTGAAGGCGAAGGTGATGCGGGTAACAACTGGCCACTGCGCGGACTCAAGAACTCTATGTTTGAGGGCGGTATACGAGTTCTCGGATTTGTTCACAGTCCACTGCTCTCCGACAATGTCAAGGGATCTGTTAGCAATGAACTAATTCACGTTAGTGACTGGTTCCCGACAATCGTCGAAGGTATCGCTGGTTATAATACAAACGGAACTAAGCCACTAGATGGTGTGAACCAGTGGAAATCTATAAGGTATTTTAAATTATAATGTTTGCGTTCGGTCCAAGTTAAATTCACCTGAGACATTAGGTCTAAGTTGGTGAACCTGAGTTTAATTACTAAGCCTAATACGACACAGAGAAGCCTACTTTATTCAACATCATGTTCTAGAATGGATTTCAATAGGTTAAAAATCAAACAAAATCCAGTTTAATTTGATATCTTCAGCTCTTTATGAACGAGTAAAATTTTAAACTTTTGTATTTTAATGATACAATACATTATTGAAATACATTGTTACAGTTGCAATAATAGTCGTATGAAAAAAAATAATGCTTTAAACTATTTGAATATTTTATTGTGAATGATATAATAAATAAAAATACTGTGATTTCTATAAAGCGCATTATGGAATTTTCTGATTTCCTTTGATAGAGGTGGAACGTGCTCTCCTAGATTTGAGATTTTGCACAATATCGACCCCCTTACAACTGTACCTGGTGGGGGCCGTGATTGGGTGATTGAGATGAGTCCTTTCGACGTAACTATCAATGCGGCGATAAGGTATAGAGATTGGAAACTTGTCACTGGAGATGATGGTATGCATATTTTTTCACAAGGAATTTATATTTTTATGTTTGTACGATAATATTTTAGTATTATTTTAATGAAATTAATTCATGAAGGCTTTGGGTGCAATGCGGTACCACTATGCTCGATGATCTGTCTTCTTAATAGCTATTGTACATTGCATCTTTCACATTCTAGTTTTAAACCTTCTGACGTAAACATTTTGGTCTTCACACCATAGACATATATATAAAATCATCTGCGCTTGTACCAAAAGTTGATGAAAACTGAGCTGCATATTGAGTAAAGTTAGGTTTAGCGATGTTATATAGATGATGTAGCGATGTTATATTAACATTTCTTACTTGGCTAATTTTCATCATGTTCTCATTATATTTCTGATTACAAGCTATAATTTTAATTTTATGTTTCTGGACCTTCATATGCACCATAATGGCTGTATATTATAATTAAGTTGTAACGTAATTGCGAGTGATCATTACATCAATATTTTACAGTTCTACATTAAAGTAACATATGGGCCATAGCTTCAACATGTAATAGATCGTCGACATTTTTTGTAATGTATAAAAGATAAAATCAAACGACTCAAAATCGAATCGTCCATAGGCCTATATTTATGATAAACCTGATTAACAATAACTATTTTTAAACTGACTTCTTCAAAGTAACCTTTGCTACATCACGAGGATAATTTAATATTTTAAATGCCAAACTTTTAAATTATGACCGTTTTATTACAGATTTTTAAAAACTTTAATGTTTCATCTTTAAGCAAACATTTTATAATATATGCATAATTATTATCTCGACAGTGATATAGTTCATGTTGGCTTGTGCTTGTTCCTTGGTGTTTTTGTTCTTGTAAATGTTAATGTTTTTGAGACAACTAAGTAAAGTAAAATGGTAAGGCACACGATCCATCACACCCATTTCAATGTTATTTCGTTCCAGGAAAGACAGGGTGGTATGCACCCCCTGATACTGGTATCGAATCGATCGACGGTCCACCAACAACTGAACAAGTGGTCTGGTTGTACAATGTTAAGAAAGATCCAACAGAAATGAATGACCTGTCAGATGAACACCCTGAAGTTGTTAAGTTCTTGTTAACAAAACTTCAGAAGTACTACTTAGACTCGACACCTGTATATTTCCCCGCCCAACAGCGAGGACAAGCTGACCCGTGCTTGAACGGCAACAACTGTATCTGGGGACCATGGACACCGGTGCAAACATAATAACTTGTAGGCCTACCAGACATGGCTGTACAATTATTTTTTTAGATAAACAAAAGTTATTTTTAAGACACTTTTAATAAAAGAACACGGAATTAGTATTCTTTCACAGTGTTATTAAGAAGTAATAATGATACTATTAACAATAATAATTAAACTAATAATTTGGTATTTAGATATCACATTTCGCACTTTGCTTCTATGAGCTTTAAATGAATTATATTAATAGTATAATACATCACATTTGTTGTGTACAATTTAAAAAAAAATAGAATATAATCTGTTATCAAAAGGTGTAAGGGTCGATGTTGATAATGTTTGGAGCCTTGATAATAACAATAATAAATTATAACAAATAGGCCTAACCATGATAAAAATAGTCAGATAATAAAAAAACATATGAAAGGCCGGCCTCTTCAGAAAAACGTCACAGATAAGAAAAGCATTTACATACTTAATAGTACGACAAAGACCATTAACATTATCCACAAAGATATAAAGATTGTAGATTCAGCTTAAAAATTAAATGAGCAACATTTAAAAAAATAACTGTGGTTAAAACATGCATAAAATGTGATTTATTTCGGTATCATTTCATTAATAAGGAAACACTCGGAAGCACAAACAGGAATTCCAATATTTGCGCTGATGATGATGGTGATGATAATAATGATGATGTAATAGATGATCATAATAATGGTGATTATAATGTGAGTTAATAGTGGTGATAGTAATGATAAGGACGATAATTAAATTAGAGGTGTTGAGACAAGTTATTAAAGTTTGCCTTCTTGCGACTGGAAATATTGTTTAGCGCCCCCTATCGGTCTAAAAATGTTTGTTTTGTTTTACTGCATCTTCCCGAACGCGATTTTTTTTCCGTATGAAACATTTGCATGAAACTTCACTCGGGCCATCTCGGATTGACTCGAGTGAGTACGATACGAGGAACAAGATCAGACACTTCGCAATGTCGTGACGCTCGAGTTACTGCATTGCTCTTTCTATGTTTACCTACGGTAGGCCTATGAAATCTCACGGACTTA
>NW_022752980.1:2018353-2042233 GCF_011630105.1 Anneissia japonica
ATAATAATAATAATAATAATAATAATTATTATTATTATTATTATCATTTTTCGGCATTACATGTAATTAACTTGGTCTAGCTTTGAAATCAAGAACCAGCCGATTACTATGCCTAGTATTAATAACTAGCTCATTTTTACATTCATATGGTGCTCTGCCATTTTGGCAGGTCTTAGGGCATCCAGTGTTTTAGAGCTGCCTATTCTCAGCTCTTCTCTTAATTTGAAAATAACTGTCACCCTGTTTCATTTGATGAAGAAAAACGCGCTTTTCCTTACTCTTTGTGCTTTTCCCAAAAAGGGTCTTAGTAGGCCTAGGTATATGCAAAACCAAGGCCTAACTAAAAAATTAAAATTGTCATAGTATGTAACTCAAGATAAAATAACACATTTCATTACTCGTGCAGCTTAATCAAATATATATGTCATTTTAAACGACCCATTGGTATTAACATAGTAACATGTATTTTTAAAAATTAGACAGCGACGTTCTCTCAGAAGTTGTTTTGTAGACGTTTATCTGTTGATGACCTTTTAACCTCCTGAATTCTGCAATGAGATTTTCGGGTCGATTCAGCCGAGACGGCCCGAGTGGAGTTTCATGTAAATGTTTCGTACGGGGAAAAAATCGCTTCCCGAACGATTCCTGTTGGCGAACAACAGCCTGTGGTTTCTTTAGTATCTCGAATATTTGTTATTCAAACGACTCCTAACATTTGAAAGAATCTGAATTGTTGTCGTTACAATGGCTTAAAATTCTGTTTTCATTACCGATTTTCACTAAGGCTACAAACTACAGACCTATTACAGACCACTATTCTCTGGCTCCAATTGAATGCCTATATTTTATCACTAGTTGTTACCTCCAATAATTATTGAAGACTTCCTCTATGTAAAGACCAAAGACATGGTTTTAGCGAAAACTACTAAAAATTGTCCCTCCAATTAAAGACCATTATAAAATAAATGATGTTAATGCAATTTTTTTAATAATAAATTTGTTATGACTTAAACATATAATATTAACCAATACACGTCTTAAGATGATGTTTTGTGTGTGTGAATAAAACACGCGTTAATTCCGGATTGTTACCGGATGCATTTTCATTTACATCGAACGAAAAAGTCAGGAATTGATCCCGAGTTGCACCCAGTTTACTCCGGCAACGAACGCGGCAGAGCCACATATATAAAGAGTTGCGACATTCTCCTCGGTTTGCGAAAGTCATGTGGTACACACCGTCCATTTTTGTGTCCAGATTTTCCCTACGCACGCATGCAAAGTATATGAGTTAGGTACATTACACAGTATTTTCACGTGTTTAATTGTGATTATGATTACTTAATTAATAACTATTTAATATCAAAAGCGTGATTTAGAATTTATCTTTAGAATTCGAATATTTGTGCGTGTTCACGCTTGATATTTAAATGCGAATTACATAGAAATTATAATTGGAATGTTAAAGGTTCGTCTATTCTGTGACTGAAAAGACCTTTTCAAAAAAGTTATGTTTTTCTCTTTACTTTAGGCCTACACAATATCAGTTTATATATTCCGGCATACCTGACCTATTATACTATTTTAGTATTTATAAATAATAATAATCAAATTAATAATATAAGGTTTGTATAGGGCTCACTTATATTCAATTTTAAAGAACAACAATCTACCCTATTTACGCGTGGATCATTGAAATCGGTAAAGCCGACCAAGACTAAAAGTAATTATTTGCTACGGTACTGGCTGTTCAATATTTTCTTTTTAGCAAGTCAATAATATAATCAATCCTGGGACTGTGGTTGTTGGCATGATTTGAGCTGTAGAGTGGAAATACATTCTTAGGTCAATATCAAAATAAGGATATTTCTCTTGGACTGATGAGAGCTTCGATCCCTGGACAGATGAGAGCTCCGATCCCTGGAGAGACAGTATATTTCCAACTTTAATCTTTTTACATATTTGTCTATGTCTAGTCCTACTCCACTTTTTCTTTTTTCGACCTTAAGCACATTCTCATCTGAGTTTTCAAGAAAAATACAATGATCCTGCCATCCTGCTAATCTCAATCGGCCGATGGCCAACAAGCTATAGACCACTACCCACCACTAATTGCATCTGCTGTTTTGCTGTTATGTAAATATTCATGCATTCTTGTTATGAGCCATGTTCTCTGGACGATTATCTCCTCCAACCACCATTCGTAATGTGCTTATATAATCTTTTTTTCATTCAAAAAGTGCCTCTTGAATTTTTAATTATTAAAATAATTTCCCATAAGAACCCCTCGATTTTCATCCATTTCCATAAGCGCCCCTCAATTTCCACTCTGTTTTCATAAGCGCCCCGTTTAAATAAGCGCCCCGTTTGAATAAGCACCACTAAGAAAGTGCAAAAAATATTTTAAGCCCTCATCATCATCGTCATCATTGTTTTTATAGATGAGCCCGTATAATTATTTGATACTTTAATAAATTTTAGTATAGTAAATACGGTACATACCGAAGTAATAATGAAAACTTCAACATGTTAAATATAAAACGAAATTTAAAAAACACCTGCATTTACTGCTGTGTAGATTCTATAGAAATAAATTTACAATGCTAAACCTACTATTTACTCATTTTGTTAAAAGCAATTAAAGTACTTTAACCCTGATACTTTCATAATTTGCAATGGTAAATACATAGTAACAATGTAAACTTTAAAATTTAATATTTCAGACGAGATTTAAAAAGTCACGTGTAGCTTACTTAGACATATTCCGTTTATATAAAAATTAAATATTAAATACAACAGCTGTGGTGAATTTATGAAAATAAATTTAATCATTAAGTTGAATTAATTATATAGGCCCTACTCATTTAAAAAGTCTTGTTACAGTACATTAACCTTTTTAATGGCTAAAATGTAGGCTATATGTATATAAATTCTAATATAAACAGGAATCACACTTTTAAGGCGTACGGTATCCTTTCTTTAAAATACCTTATTGTAAAAATACATATATAATAATAATAATAATAATAATAATAATAATGATAATAATAATAATAGTGATAATAATAATAATAATAATGATAATGAATTATAATTATAGTAACGAAAGGTAAAGTTATTAATAATGATAATGTAAATGACCTTGACAGTAATGACTATGATAATGATAATGGCTATGGTAACGATAACGATTGAAAACGGTTAAATTGAAATAGTAATTATGATGTTTAGACTTATCCCTTCTCTAAAAGCTTTAATGTAGACATAGGCCTAAGTGATAACAAACATATAATAATAATAATAACATTAATAATAATAATACGAATGATGATGATGTGATGATGATGAAGATGATGGTTGTGATGATGATGGTGATGATGATGATGATGATTATGATGATGATGATGATTATGATGATGATGATGATGATGATGATGATGATGATGGAAGTAAGATTGATAATGATATCATCAACATTTTAACACTAAGTCTTAAGACATGGATCAAACAACTTCCCTATCGGAGTGACTTTTGGGTGAAGTTTACAATTTCCATTTCTGTTGTTTTGATGTGTTATTAGGTTTCTCCTGTGGTCTTTTGACTATTCTATATAGATTCACTAATATTTAAATACATTGAATTTGATTACATCAGCTCAAAATACAAGTACAGTTCAAACAAACACCATACACATTATAAATTAATATTTAATATATAATAAATACATAATGAATAAATTACATACCGTAATAAATGCATGAATAATATATAATAAATACATAAGAACAAAAAAGCAAAAACGTACAAAACACAAACTGCCCAAACACAAACAAGCAAACGGCACAAAATGCGCCGGCGGTCGTCTGTCGACCTGATAAAACTGCGCCGGCGCGATTCCATGGAAAATGTAACGTATTTAGCAGAACACGATGAGCAAGGTTGTTACTCTATATTAGTTACACACATACAATTTGCAGCTATTTTACTAATATTCAAGTTATAAGAGGAGTGGTGATAGAATACAGCCTATAGTGGACTACCGGTATTGGAGTATTGATAATGATGGTCATGACGGTGGTGATGATAAGATAATGATGATGACAATGTTGATGAAATTGAAGTATGATAATTAAGATATATATATACTGTCTCTTATACACATCTTGGATCATTGAAATCGGTAAAGCCGACCAAGAATACAAATTATATGCACACTTCAGAAGAAAAATCGCTCAATGCTTTATTAATTATCAATAAAATCTCAGTGGCTCCTTGTTCTGTTTGATTTATTTTAATTATGCTAATCACTGTTATAACTATTTTAAAGAAACCAATAAAAATGTTATGAATATATAAAACATGGTGTGGATTAAATTATATTGAACGAATACTGCTGGTCACCATATGCTATTTACAGTATATTCCTCCGACAGCCCTTTTTGCGAAGAGTATTTAAACAATCGCAATTACTAATGGTAATCACTTTTCCTTTTCCAGATTACGACGAAGAACTAAGTTCATCTTGCAAAGATGGCATCAAGAAAAGTACTTGTTCTGCTTCTCACTGTTTTCAGCCTTCATCTCGTCAAGGCTAAGACTAGGCGTTCTGAAGGAAGCCAACCCAACGTGCTTTTTATCCTATCTGATGATCATGGTTACCGAGATGTCGGCTACCATGGTTCGTTGTTTGCAACTCCAGTAATCGACAAATTGGCCGCTGATGGTGTGAAGCTAGAAAACTATTACGTTCAACCAATATGTTCACCGACTAGATCCGTCCTCATGTCGGGGCGATACCAGGTAAATAAAAGTTTGTTCGGATCATCAATTTATGTATTTTTTAATAAAACATGCACTGGCCCTGTAATCTAAGTTGTAGTAAAAGTTTTCTTATAACATTGTTCTAATAACATAAACGCTATTTTAGATAGGCCTAATGATAAAAAATATCCGGAAATCTCTTAATATACTTGTTCGTTACCCTATGAATTTGTCACAAACAACACACCTATTTCTAAGTCATAAAAAGCAGCAAAGTGATTAGTGATTCTCTTTTATGATTACTATTATACCTACGTTGGATTTCAAATTTTCTGTTAAAGTTATCACAGGAGCATCGACTTTAAGTAGAAAACCACTTTTGATAATACAATCTTGGGGCGTTTAGAAGTACTAAACCAAAAATTGCACCTCGAAGGAAGGAGGCGAAGAAAGTAGGATGTTAGATAAGAGTAGTAGTACAATAAAATACCTTAGCATGTTAGTGTCCTTGAACGGTTGTATGTTCTACAGTAATTCTTTTGATATCGTGCTTCCGGGAGCAAATTAATAAGATAGAATTTTAAATGAAAGGTGTACACTGCATTTCAATGCGATGATGCCACCCGCGTCTTTTGCTAATAATAGATAATAATGGAAAGTTGACTGAACTGATATCTTCATTTTTCACAATATGTCACGTGGACTACGTACGGGAATTTCCCTTCTTACGTAATCTAACAGTTGATTCCCGCATGCACGATTTACCATTGCTCTTTTACACGATGATTTGTTACTTTGCCAGCAGGAAAAATTTGTCATAGTGTCAATTATAAAAAAAAGTACGTCATTAATAACAATACTACCTTGCCTTTTATGGCATACTGGATTTATATTATCGTTTACGCTAAAGGCGTTAGAATGTACATGTACCTCCTTATGTTTATAGTCAAACTTTCTATTGACTATGTTATGTTGTATAACCTGCGATAAATACCGACGATTTTTATCGATGTGCAGCATCTCGTCAAGTTTAATTGTTGTACAAAAAATGTGCACACCGGGTCGCTTTAGGACTAATCAGATCCGCTATGGCCTAGTAAATTATCAATTGATAATGTAAATTATTATTGTTTTATATTCATCTTTCAGATTCGTTATGGATTGCAACATGCTGTTCTCGACCCAATGGCACCATCTTGCCTACCTACTGATGAGGTGACTCTAGCTCAGAAGATAAAAGAAGCTGGTTACTCAACGCATATGATTGGTAAATGGCATCTGGGCTTTTACGAAGAGGCGTGTCTTCCTACCAACAGAGGATTCGATACCTTTTTAGGTAAATAATTGACAACGGTACTATTGTTCATAGGATATAGGATTCTAATCTATACCAGACAGCCTGCACCCTGATTTCTAAGTTGTTAATCTATTAATAGTATTTTATCTTGTGCATCCAATAGAAATCTCAATATTAAAAAAAATATGTATTTAAATTGCACTCGAATTAAGAAACAATATCGTGAACATAATAATAGCCTACAACTTTTGTAGTTTTAATTACATATCTGTTAATTTCATACCTTAAAATGAATTATTTTTTGCATTGCAAATTATAAAGGACCTACGTCATCATTATACAAAAACATGCCAAAAACCCCATATTAAGGGGACAATTTCACGTCTTTGGTTAGTGTCTCCTGAATAGGGACACCCCTATTAGGGGAACACTTTTTTGGTCGAAGCTGTCCCCTTAATAGGGGTTCTACTGTAATAATTTTCTCTAGTGTTCGATATTTTCGGAGAATGTCACCATAAATTTGGAAACACAGAAAAAATTATAGTATAGAACGGCATTGGTGCAAAGAATTAATATGGAACGCCATTGGTGCCAACAAATTTAGGGACTGGACAAGTCTATAGCAGTTTAGGCATTGAAATGCCAACATTGAAGTCTCTTGCATGGCATTCCTTCCTTTTCTTCGCATAGAACTTATTTTTCATTCGGTAATATTGTAGCACTTTCAGGAGTTTACGTAATAAATCGACTGATTGATTTAATAATAACTGATAAATTGGTTAGTGAAATATTAATTGATTGATTAAAAAAAAAATGCAACTAAAATTTTCATTAAAAAAAATCAGGTCTGCTACTGGGCGGAGGCTACCATTTTAGCCATTCTTTCCCGACACCAAAGTTTTACGACCTCCATCGAAACGTCGAAGCTGCATTGGAATATAATGGCATTTACTCTACTTACGTGTTTACTAATGAAGCAATTGATATCATTAACAAGCAAGATGAAGACAAGGTAAGTTCTTACTCAATTTAATAAACTGTATGAAATTAAATACGATATCCAGCCAAATAATATTATGTAACACAAGTTAAAAAAGTGATTCGGTAGAATTTCTTAACAATAAAATTTATCTCTTGGAGCAAAATACTTCAAATTTGTTATTATGGGCGCATATCCAAATAAAATAATAGTGAAAGAGTATTTATCTTACAACTTTATACAAAACTCTATGATTCACAATTTATTATCTTCTTCATGGTGTGTTTTGCAAAGCTTTGACAACTCTCATCTACATAATCGTTACCCGACGGTATGTCAGTTCTCAATTTAGATATTCAAACACTTTTTAAAGAAAATATTCTTAAATCTGAATAATTATTTCGAATTATGCCTAATAGCCTTTCTTCATGTACTTGGCCTACCAAGCACCGCACGCTCCTCTTGAAGTACCCGAGCATTACAAGGACCCATACCGTAGTACTTTCGAAGATGAAGACAGACTTAACTACGCTGCTATGGTATCATGTGTGGATGAGGGTATCGGAAACGTGACAGCTGCACTGAAAGCTAAGGGAATATATAACAACACTGTCATAATCTTTTCTAGTGGTGTGTATATTTTTACAAACATAGTACCATATTAGACACATTACACAAACATTACACAAAGTGATTTCATTGGTATATTTTTGTTAATAGTGTACTGAACTTTTAATATGTACAAAAAAACAGTTTTCTTTATAGCACCAATTGTCTAAAAGTTGATATTGAACTTGATCTTTGTTCAATAGATAATGGGGGAAGTGTAAGGGACGGTGGTAACAATTGGCCATTGCGTGGAAGTAAGTTGTCCATGTTCGAGGGAGGTATGCGAGCTCTCGGATTCGTTCACAGCCCTCTCCTTTCTGACGATGTAAAGGGAACTGTGAGCAAGGAACTGTATCACGTAAGTGATTGGTTCCCGACATTCGTCGAAGGTATCGCTGGAGGGAACACAGACGGAACTAAACCACTAGATGGCTTCAACCAATGGGAATCTATAAGGTAAATTTGCAGTATTTTCGTCTCAGACAAATTTGGTTTGGAGTTGAGCTTCTAGGATATTGGTGAGATGCAATCCAGTCCAAACGAATGATAAATAAACACTTTTGTAAAAGTCAGTCAAAATCAGTTAATAATAGACATTAGGAAAGTGTGGATGTTTGACAATTACGCTTTTTGAGCTTTCATTCAGTTCACCTCTATTCATAGAAAAACATCAATGTAATAAGCAGGCACAAATCGTGGCCCTAAAGCCAAATAGAATGTGAGCCTTACAGTTTCAGAAATAAATAAGACAGTATATACAGAAATTAATTATTTAGACAATATATACAGTAATTAATTATTAATATAAGAATGGAGACAAAAGTAATTGATTATTAATATAAGAATTGAGACAAAATATAGGCCCCTACAATAACAAGAAACCATTAAAACGTGAATACAGCCACATAAAGGAAGAAAACAAAGAAACACAATGCACAATACTTATGCTTATATAAATGTATACAGTTCGCCCTCCTTCGAGACCACCTTTGGGACCTGAAAATTTTGGGTGGTCTCAGGGTTGGTCTCCAATTAGAGGGCTAGCTTTGTGTTAAAAGGTTGAAGATTGTTATTTGTGTCTTTGGAAAAGTGGTCTCGAATTAGAGGGGTCTCGGAATTAGAGGGGTCTCGAAATGGAGGGTGCACTGTATACACATAAGATGCCTATGCACATACATAAGAAAAAACGCAAGACCGCCAGACAGTAGCGACATTAAGTAAGTTAGTTAGTTTGCTCATATATGTATACACATACAAATAGGCTATACACACATATATAAGCAAAGAAGCAAGACCTCTCAAACAGCAGCGTCAATAAATTTGCCTGTATATAATATGTATATATACACATAAAAATGCTTATACACATATATAGGCAAAGAAGTAAGACCTCAAAAAACAGCAGCGACAATAGATATGTATAATATGAGGCTGGCATGCCTTACATGTCTAAAAATGAAGTTTGCATGCATCCATTCTTGTTGTTGTGATGGGATTTAATGATATTGGTCAAAGAGTTTCCACCATATTTATGTAAGATTGAATTGCATTAATGGTGAGGGAGTGAATATATAACAATGGTACAGAGGTTTATCGGTAACATTGAGTAAGCATTATATTTCAGGGAGAATGTATAATATTGTTCTACAAAACAACTTTTGTCATCAGGATTTATAGAACGCACACACAATATAACATTATTTTGTTTATGTTTTTTTTTTGTTAGGGACGGTACTGATTCTTCCAGAACTGAGCTTTTGCACAACATTGACCCTCTGTGGACTGTAGCTGGTGGCCGAGATTGGGTTGTTAAAGAAAGTCCCTTCAACGTCAGTATTAATGCTGCATTAAGGCAAGGAGACTGGAAAATTGTCACTGGCGACACTGGTAAGCCTTGATTGTAGCCTTTCATTTTAACTAAATGTTAAATTGTTATGAATCTTTGATACAATTTAAAGGCTCTATTCAGTCAGTCGGATGTACTGTTGGAACGATATTCAATTAAATCAATAAATAAGTTTTCCGATCAGGCAGCCTGCTTTATTTCCTTACTTACACAGCTCTGTATTTGAATCAAGCAATTAGACAATCGGTAAAAACGATACAGAAAACTTTGGCGTTCCTCGACAAAGCCTATCGCAGCGGTGTTTACAAAACATACTGTGAATGGGTCACATGACGCAGTTGGGCCAATCAAATTGGCTGCTTTAGCGTCTTCGTAGTAACAAGGTGACTTTGTTTACATCCAATTGTCCCTGGAAGAACGTCTGTCATTGGTTTATTTATAATTAATTTTTTGACCTGCACTTGTTATTTTTAGATTCAGATTTGAATGGCCAAACATGCAGGGATTTAAAAAAAAATAATACAAATAATATATAAAGAAAATAACAGCACATTTTTGTTAATTACAACATCGTTTTTCTATTAAAACTACATGAACAGGCCTCAGTATATCTTATTTCTTTTATACTTCTATTTGGAATTTCTCAAAAAGACTACGGTATATATCAGTTAAAGTGAAAATCTAAAAATAGACAACCAACACATTTTCCATGTTCTATAGCATTTATAGCAAGCGCCTGATTTTGTTGTGGCTGGACACATTTTTAAGAAGGGTACAAACACTGTGTATAGAAACGGCCATAGAGAACTGCACACTACATTTCACTAGACAACTCATCACAAATGACTAATTCATGTAACAAAAAAAAAAAAAAAAAAAAAAAAAAAAAAAAAAATATATATATATATATATATATATATATAAATTGCACATGATACACTATATAATCTTGAGTAGCATTAATAATAAAACATATTATCTTATTATAAACATTCGTAATAAAACATATTATCGGCTTGGAGAAAGAAAATCATTTTGAATCATTATTATTTCAGGATTTTGGGGATGGTATGCACCACCTGACACTGGCATCGACACGATCAACGGAACAACAACAAATGAACAAGTGACCTGGTTGTACAATATTACGGCAGATCCACTAGAAATGAATGACCTTTCTGATGAGCACCCTGATATTCTCATGACAATGTTAGAGAAACTTCAAGAATACTATCTTAATTCGGTACCTGTATATTATCCAGATACTCAGCCACTACATGCATTGCCTTGTTATAATGGCAATAATTGTATTTGGGGACCATGGACACCAAAATAAGCAAAAATTATGTAGCTGTTCTAAATAAGGTTCTAAATCGTAGTTTTAACACAATTATGTGTCTGAAGTCTCTGTAATGGGTTTACATTCTGAGTTATTGGTAATATTTAGTTTAGTTTAGGATCGTAGTGGTTCTTAGTTGATAGTTAATTATTCTTTAATGGTTCACTTTTTTAGCTTTTAATTGGGTTACACACCTTGCGTGTTTTAGAGCCTATATGTTTAAACGTGTACGCCTAAACTACTTTTATTACTATTCTTATCATTATAGTATAGAAAATTAAAGTGACCAATGTCAAAAAATATTAACTGGACCTCTGTATTTTTTGTTGGCAATAAGGCGTGCTATTCCAGTCTCGTTTTTGTAAAATTGTGGAATCAGTTATTACCCTCGCCCCACAATGTTATATGTATCTTGGTCCTCCCCTCATCAGAAGATTTGTAAATTTTAGAACGTTATTTATTTATATAGTTTTGTCGCAACTGACAGAGCCAACACGAGCGGACCGTTCGACTGAGTCATTTTGGCTGGCCCGGCTGACTCGAGCGGGTTGACCGCGGACCGACTCGAGCGTACCGACCATGATTGTGTTAAATTCTGGCCAGCGGACCCGGGCAGCCCGAAATGCATGTAAGCCCGAGACTGATGGGCTTGTTACTTGAGGCCTATGCCCGACCTCGTTTGGCTGATGGATTGGGGAAGTAAGGTGCAGACTTTATGTTTTTTAACTGGTGTCCCAATTAAAAAATAATCTTATAAATATTGAAATAGGAAAAAAAAAATTATGAGATGCACAAATAATAGATAATCTGAGATTACAAACCCTCGCCCTGCTGTCGCGCCATATCTTTGTATCCGCTGGTTGTTGTTGTTGTAATGTAACATTATAATATTACAAGCTATACATGTCAGGTGAAATGTAGCCGAGCTGGAAAGTGTAAAGATAATCGAACGTATAGGGTTCAACTCTCACTCTTGCTTTTAAAAAAAATTATTATTTTGTTATTTTTATTATTTGTGTTTATATATTAAAAATTAAAAAATTGTGAAAAATAATGAAATAAGAATAATGATTTTTTAATTCTTTAAAAAACTTTAAAAGAACTTTAAAAACTAACAATAATAATAAAAATGACAATAATAAAATAATCGAACGTATATGTGGTTCAAATCTCACTCTTTTTAAAAATTATTATTATTATTATTATTATATTAAAAAAAATGTTTAATATATATGCACAATTAACAAAAATAACAAAATAATAATAATTAAAAAAAAACCAAAACAAAACAAAACCAAGAAATAAAAAACAAAAACAAAAACAAGCAAGTGTGAAACCCATACGTTCGATTATCTTTACACACAAAATGTACATCTTTACCGCTCGGCCACATTTCACCTGATGCATAGAGCCACTAATATTATACCCTTATAATACACCAACAACCAGCGGATTCAAAGGTATGGTTTGTAATCTCAGATTATCTTGTTTCCTATTGATTTCTTTAATGAAAACATCCTTTAACAATAAAATATCAACCCCATGTCACGGCATGGTAAAAACCATGTGCACTTAGGGACAGAAGAAAAACGAAAAAGAATTGTACAAAATATTAATAAAAAGGACGAGGATGCAGATTACATTCCAAATGAATGCGATGTTGAAGATTATAAGCCGTAATTGATGATGAACCAGATTATGATGATTTATTTATTTAGTTATTATAAATTCGACACATACAAAAAAACATTCGAAGCAAATTATAAAAGACAAAACAATGAAGAGGTTAGAGTTTTTCTCGTACGGACACCAAATAGAATAACAATAATAAAAATTAGCCAAAACTAAAGATTGAAACAAATAAATAATAAAGTAAGGACAAAGACCAACATATTTTTTAGAAAAAAACCGAGAGTGCGAGAGGAACACGAATGTGGGAAAGAAAATTGAGATTAGATGATGGAATAATTCCGAGAAGTTTGGCTTCAGAAAAAAACGCAATTAGTGAATTATTGATGAAATAATTTGGAGGAGGGATGACTGCTCGAGAGCACTTCGTTAATCTTAAAATCTTACATTTACTAGCAGTAAGTGGAAGATCATTTTCAAAACACCAACAAGAAAATTGTCCGAGAGATAGTTTAGAATGTACGACATCATCGGCGTATTGGTCGACACAAGACGTCGTCAAAAGATGTCCAAAATCTACTACATAAAATAAATTGGACCAATGATGCTACCATGCGGAACACAACTAGAAGCAGCTCAGTGCTACTGCCCTGGCGAAATCCATATTGAAAGTGGAAGATAGTATTATATTGCTGTGTATATACTCAAGAATTGGGCCAAGTAAAACTCTCTCAAATATCGTATAGGCCTATCTTATGAATGATGAATACAAGCTTGGATATAGATAGTATTCGAGTTGATGACCATAAAAGTGTCAATAAAGCTGAGATATGTGACCCAATCAACCAATATTCCTCAAATATTGGCTCTCGCCTCTCTCAAGCAATTCCCAGTTATTCCTCTTCGTTCCTTGGCCTTCTGAACATCGCGAATGCGAAATCTATTTTTCTATTGCAAGTCACAAGTTATGAGGTTTTAAATTTCATGAATTACCTTAGCAATAAGACAAGTTCAGGACATAATCATGTTAGCTATAAGCTCATTAAGACAGTACAGTAATTGCTTTATTCTTTTACCTTTCACCCCATACATTTGAATTATCTATCTTGACCGGTGTTTTCTCCACATTCATGAAATTAGCCAAACTGATCCCAATTTTCAAAAAAGGAGACACAAATGTAAGCAATTACCGTCCAATTTCACTTCTGCCCTCATTTTCTAAAATACTGGAGAAGCTTATGTATACTAGAAACACTAATTTTGTCAAGACATGTGGATTACCCTCTAATACCTAGTTTGGTTTCAGAGAGAAAAACTCATGGGCCTATCACATGCTTTTTTTAAAAATTTATCGACCACGTGACTACGGGTTTTGACAAACAGATTCAAACACTTGGTTTGTTTCTTGACTACTCCAAGGCATTCGATTCTATCGACCAAAACACCCTCCTTTCCAATCTCGATCATTATGAAATCAAAGGCTTTGGGGTGGTTCAGAAGTTACATTGATTACAGAAAACAATTTGTTTCATTGGGTAATGAGGTGTCTGGACTTTGTGCCGTTAACTTTAAATTCCCTCCAGAATCCATAATTGGACCTTTACTTTTATTATTGATTTTTGCAACTCTTCTATTCTACTTTCGCTTATTCTGTTTGCCGACGACTCGAATTGATTTTTTCCCATCGCAGTCCTGCCACATACTTAATATAGTAAACAACGAACTCAATAAGATCCTTGAATGGATAAATGCCAGCCGTTTAACTCTGAATTTGGTTAAAAACGCACTATATGCTATTAGTAAATCTCTTAATTCATTAGCAGTGATTCTTTAACGGTTCTATCATCGACCATGTTTTGACTTCCAGATTCCAGGGGGTCACCATTGACGAACATCATAACTGGGGGTTGGGCATCCAATGTATGCAAAACACCCTCACATAACCACCAAACTCTGTTCCATATTTCCAAGTAACATCTCAAAAGTAGCCGAGTCTGGTATTGTCGTATTAGCTATATAATACTCGCCTGGGGCAATGTCGACCAGATACACCTCAACTAAATTTATCCGGTCAATATCTAATCTTGGATGGCGTGACACACGACTGATCTTTTTACTTATGTATGTGTATTTAACATTTTAGAATTATTTAAGTTAATGTTTGCTGCTTTATGTTTCTTTTCAACACTGAGTCCGTACCATTGACCCTAGCTGATCCATTCTACAAACCAGCAAGGCCACAATTATTTTACAAGACAATCATCTCACTTTCATCACACTTGTTCTCTCACAGTTTCAAGTGCAAAATCCATTTTCCCCCCACCCCCTACATCCTCCAAAATAATAAAGTTAGTTTAATCACATTAAAACACTTAAGAACACTCATGAAGAATAATTAGTACCGTACGTTTTCCAAAGCGTATCAAAGTCGTCATCTGTTGATACCAATTATTGTAATTTTTATTTTTTTTCTTTTCCAAGTATAGTTAAGTTTATATGTGTACCTATAATTTACAAGCTGCGGCTTACGATAATTTGTACAATAGGTTAAGACAAAGCAAGTGAAATAAGTCATCGATTGATAAATGATTGATTGAGGGTATGATGGTGTTAGTAGTGACAATGATGATGAGGAAATGATGATGATGATAATAATAATAATGATTAATAATGAAAATGTTAGACCTAATGATGCAACAGCCAATTGTTTCTATATTAGCTCGAATTCGCGAGCTCTTTTCACAAATAATTTGTTATTTAAACCCCACCTGCGGTTGAAATATGAATATGAACCGTTTTTGGACCACGGTCTGGTACGAGCCGAGAACAAGGAGCTGAGTTCCTAAAATACTACCTAAAAGACGACTATGATTGTAAACACCATTGCGTTAATAATTTGTACACATTGATGTTCGTGATTCCTGATTGTTCTATGCCTGTTGATTAACACTGCGCCTTGAGCACCAATTTTGGTGGTGATGTTTGCGCTTTATAAATCGATATTTTTATTATTATTTCATTCCAAGAAGCCTTATACAAAATTACAGACTATGTATTATGCGTCCACTGAACAACTGATGGCGTAGATCATTATTGCTTGACATCCGGTAACTTTAATAATAAGAAAAATAATAAAAGGACTACAAGAATAATATTCTTATTAATTATATAGCTTACCCCCACAGATCTCATTATCATCATCTTCATCCTCATCAACATCGCCATCATCATCATCATCATCATCATCATCATCATCATTTTGTCATCCCGATAGTAGTACGGTAGAACTAATGGTATATATGATAATAATTAATGATATATATATATATATATATATGATAATAATTAATAATTAATTAACTTTTAGTAGTAAATACATACCGTAGTTATAATGAAAACTTTGACACGACATTTAAGTCACTTGTAGTTTACATACACTATTCTGTTTTAATAAACATGTTAAATACAACAGCTGTGTTGATCCTATAGAATTTAATATGTTGCATTTATTATTTACTCATTTTCTTAAAAAACAAAAAAAAACTTTTAAAAGTACATCATGACACTCATAAATTGCGATAACAAATTCATAGTATTAACAGTGTCAACTTTGAAATTAATTTTTTCAAATGAGATTTAAGAGGTCAATTGTAGTTTACATATGATATATTCTGTATTTATCAATTCTGTTTTTATCAACAGCTGTGTGATTTTCGGAAAATAAATTTAATTACGTTGAATTAATCATATACAGTACTTGTTTAAAAAATCTTTTTAAAGTACGTTAAACTTTTTAAAGACTAAAATGTATATGTATAGATTCTAACAGAAACAGAATTCCCACTGTTTAGACGTATCCCTTCTATAAAATTGTGTAAATATACATGACACATACTAATAATTAATTATTATTAATGATAGAAATAAAATAAAGGTAAAGATATTGATAATAATAATGATAATAGCAATAAACATGAGCATGACCATGATAGTTACCATGACAATGAATATAATAATTACAACGGTAATGGCAATAGTAAGAGTGCTTGTATTAGGTAATTTTGGAAAGCGTTTCCAGCGTCTGTTTATGTCGAGAAACTTGTTAGGTTGTTGAATTTGGATAGTTTGCAAAAAAGTAATATAGAACGCCATTGGTGCCAAAATCGATTTATGTTTAAGCTTTTTAAGACAAAATGTATGGACTGGAATCCAGTCTAGTATAACATACATACATACATACATGTATGTATGTTTTTATGTTACATGTATATATTACAACTGATGGTAATAATAATAATAATAATAATAATAATAATAATAATAATAATAATAATAATGATAATGATAATAACGATGATGATGATTATAATGATGATGATAATGACGATGATGATGATGTATATTATATTTATTTAGGTGTTGCCATGATAAAAAGAAATTACAAATTTTAATTTGACAATAAATTTATCTTGTATCTTGTATTTTGTATTTTCCAGCCTGTTGCTTCTACTTCATTTTGGAGGTACTGTAATTTAAAAAACAAGATTAGGTCTTTATATAACATCATTAAAAATTAGATTTTATGTTAGAACAAAAGATAGTTTCTGGGATCCGGCATAATATTTTTGTGAGTTGATATTTGTACTAGGTCCTACCATACAGATCAGATGCCCACTTTGAAGATAGATCACTCAATGCTTTATTAATTGTCAATAAAAGCTCTGGCTACTTGCTCTGTAGGATTTATTTTAATTATACAAGTCAATTTTATAACTATTTTAAAGAAACCAATAATTTTTATGAATATTTAATACCTGATGAGGAGTAAATTATAGAGAACAATTATGCTTGTCACCATATGCTGTTTTCAGACAGGCCTAGAGAGTATTTAAGCAATCGCAATAACTAATAGTAATCACCTTTCTTCCAGATTACGACGAAGAACTAAATTCATATTGTAAAGATGACATCACGAAAAGCACTTGTTCTGCTTCTCACTGTTTTCAGCCTTTATCTCGTCCAGGCTAAGACTAAGCGTTCTAAAGGCAGCCAACCTAACGTTCTTGTTATCCTATCAGATGATCATGGTTACAGAGATGTCGGCTACCATGGTGCGTTGTTTGATACTCCAGTAATCGACAAATTGGCCGCAGAGGGTGTGAAGTTAGAAAACTATTACGTTCAACCAATCTGTTCACCGACTAGATCCGTCCTCATGTCGGGTCGATACCAGGTAAATTACAGTTTGTTCAAATCATCAATTTATGTATTTTTAAAATAAAACATGCACTTTCTCTGTAATCCAAGTTGTCATAAAAGTTTTCTTATAACAATTTTTTAAATAATATAAATGCTATTTTAGATAGTTTTCAGTCGGGTTGACATAATGATAGATGGAAAAAATCAGGAAAAATCTTAACATACTTGTTCGTTGCACTATGAATATGTCATAGACAACACACATTCGCAGTCATATTTGACATAATCAACTAATACTTTGGTAATGAGTAGCAATATTGGTTTTATTAATTTTCATTATTACTCTTTTTATTACGCTCCGTGCACATTGGTGATCAGTGATTCTCTACGTTCGCTTCGGCTACGTTTGTTTCTAAAGCTTGGCTTCCAAACAATCGCTACACGCTATGGCCGACAGCTTTCTGTGATGCTGATTGGTCGGTCAAATCGGGAAGCCTTCCCGATGGCGTCGATGACTGCTACGCAGTACAGCGATTGCACTGAAAACACTGTAGCCACAGTCAGTGGCGGCTCTAGGATATATTTTCTGGGGGGAGGGGGCTAAGTTGTCCGACAGGGGACTTGAGCTCCTAAATGAGATTTTTTGAAGAATATCAACCTCTGGATGGCCGAAAATGGCACTCTCAGACTGTGACAGACATGTGTTGGTTTGGTGTGGGCCTATTTTTATTTGTTTTATGGTCTGACTGCCCGACGAGCTCTGTCCGGCAGGGGGGGGGGCTTGACCTGCCCGGTGGGGGGAAGGCCCTGCCCCCGCCGCCACTGGCCACAGTGTAGCGATTTTAAGAAACTTAGGCTTAGCAGGTACAACATGCAACATTATTGTGTAATAAACCAGGGTTTATTACAATTTTTAATGTTATTTATGTTATTTAACTTATTTAACTATATAATAAAAGGCATACTTTATTTAATTTATGTTATTTAATTTATGGTATAGTCACATTGTACTTGCGAAATAGTTTGAAAGAGTTCTTGTGTTTCGTGCCTTTCAACGCTATGACGATACCTGTGACTCCAGCTATAGAGTTGGCTTGGCTGAGCTGATTTCTATTGTTCACAACCTGTCACGTGGGCTTTCCTGTACGGAGATTTCCCTTCTTATGTAATCTAACAGATGAGGCGTGCGTGTACGATTTGCCATTATGATCAGTTACCGTACTTTTTTTTACAAAAATGGCAAACATATAATTATGACGAAGTTGTCCATACGTCATGGTGTTAAATATAAAAAAGTAGGCCATTAATGACAATACTACCTTGCCTTCTATGTCATACTAGATTTTGTTATCGTTCACTACAGGAGGTGGAATGTAGGCTTACATTCTTAAGTTGTATCGCCTGCAATAAATTGTGACGATTGTATTGTCGCATTGTTGTGCAGTGTGTATATCCATAACAGGTTCACACCGGGTCGCTTTAGGATTGATCAGATCCTATATAGCCTAGTGGATTACTAACAATTGATAATGCAAATTATTATTGTGTCTATATTCATCTTTTATATCCGTACATTATTATTATCAATGGCATTTTTATTTTCAATTTTTCCGTCATTCAGATCCATACAGGACTGCAACATGCTGTTCTTGACCCAATGGCACCAGCTTGCCTACCTACTGATGAGGTGACTCTAGCTCAGAAGATGAAACAAGCTGGTTACTCAACGCATATGATTGGTAAATGGCATTTGGGCTTTTACGAAGAGGCGTGTCTTCCCAACAACAGAGGATTCGATACCTACTTGGGTATGTATTAATATTGTGTAATTGACTGAGCCAGTTAATTGAATAATTAATGGATCAGACAATCAATACATCAGACAATGATCGATTATTGATTAATTAATTCATTTATATGGGAATTGATTTATTATGTAATTCAACATAGGCTGTCCGTTGTGTTCAACGATGCCATAAGAAGGTCAGA
Organism: Anneissia japonica; assembly: GCF_011630105.1. Taxonomy (NCBI): domain Eukaryota; kingdom Metazoa; phylum Echinodermata; class Crinoidea; order Comatulida; family Comatulidae; genus Anneissia; species Anneissia japonica. The sequence continues at coordinate 2,038,002 of NW_022752980.1, forward strand.
AATGTACTTACCACTAGAAAATAGCGAGCGGCGAGCGTTGATAGTTTAGTAGACTTGCCACAAGTCTCTAACTTTTTGATTTTTTTTTTGCGTTAGAAACTTTCAGAAAACGCCCCCAATTATAGTATGGAACGACCTTGGTGCAAATAAGTAATATGGAACCAAATTGATGTATACATTCGAATGCTAACATTGAACTCTCCTACATGGCATAGCTCCTTTTTCCTTTGATGTTCCTCTTTTATCACTTTACATGCATAAAAATTTTGATTCAAATTAACATTTAACATTCAATATGTAAAATAATGATAACAATTATAATGTAACCATGGATATAATATTCTTTTTTAAGCAACCAAGTACATTGCTTTAGTTGACTTCACAAAAAGAGGGAGAATGGTTTGGCAACATCAACATTTTTTTGTACACTTTCAGAGGGGGAGTTTGGGGGGGGGGCAGGTTGCCGAAAAGAGTACTGTTTGTACACTTGTGAAAAGATTGATATGTGAACGAACCCTAACTGATAAATTGGTTGAGTAAAATACTGATTAATTGATTGATTAACTGATTAATGAATAGATAGATAGATAAATAGATTGATTGATGAAAGTGATTTAATTAATTATTAATTAATCAATCAATCAATCGATCGATCGATCGATCGATCAATCAATCAATCAATCAATCAATCAATCAATCAATCAATCAATCAATCAATTCATTAATTCATAATTAATTACATAATTAATTATTAATAAATAAATAAATAAATAATTTAATTAATTATTTAATAAATAAATAAATAAATAGATAGATAGATGGATTGATTGATTGATTGAATGCTTGGTTGATTGATTGATTGATTGATTGATTGATTAATTAATTATTATTATTATTATTAATTAATCGATCAATCAATCAATCAATCAATCAGTCCGTCAGTCAGTCAGTCGATCAATCGATTGATTGATTGATTAATGATTGAATGAATGAATGACTGATTAAATGAATCTTTGGATGAATGAATGAATGAATGAATGAATACATTGATTAGTTTATTGGTCGATTGATCTTCTAAAGTAAAACACACTTTAAATAATAAATTCAGGTCTGCTACTGGGAGGAGGCTACCAATTTAGCCATTCTTTCCCGGAGCCTCCGTATTATGACTTCCATCGGGACCTTGCAGCTGCAAAGGATTACAATGGCACTTACTCTACTTATGCCTTTACTAATGAAGCAATTGATATCATAAACAACCAAGATGAAGACACGGTAAGTTTCAATAATAAGCTGTATCGAATTCCATACAGTATGCAGCCAAACAATATTAACACATAATTATGTTGCACTTGGAGAGGCACTGGCGTAGAATCTATTAATAATAAAATGTATCTATTCCAACCAAATAGTTGTTTCAATGATGTTATTATGTTTGCATATCCGAGCAAAATAATAGTGAAAGAGTTTCTATCATCCCACTTTATACAATAGTACTGTATGAATCACTTTATCACCTTCTTGGTTTGCTGTTCAAAGCTTCGAAAACTCATATATACATAATCGTTACCCCATGGTATGTCAGTTGTCAATTTAGACAGATTCAAGCAATATTTACTGAAAATAAACTTAAATTTGAATCACTATTTCGGATTATATTTTCTAGCCTTTCTTCATGTACCTGTCCTACCAAGCACCGCACGCTCCTCTTGAAGTACCCGAGAAATACAAGGACCCATACCGTAGTATTTTTAACAATGAAGACAGACTTACCTACGCTGGTATGGTATCATGCATGGATGAGGGTATCGGGAATGTGACAGCTGCATTGAAAGCTAAGGGAATATATGACAACACTGTCATATTCTTTTCTAGTGGTGAGTAGGTTTACGATATGTTTAATGTGGGTAACCGTGTTGTATTACACAAAACCGAAAATTATCACTCCCTATAATTATCGTCAGTCATCGATTTTTAGAAAACTAAGCTAATAAGTAGCTTTTGATTTCGCGACGACGACGTAATGACGCCACGTAGAATATATTTTCTCCATGGTTTTTTAAAAATAAAATATATCCTCCATGATTTTACAAAGATAATACCACATTCACATTATACACATTACACACACTTTACAGAAAATGATTTCGTCGGTTATATTTTTTAAAAATAGCGTACTGAAATTTTCTATGTAAAAAAAAAAATCTTTATAGCACCAATTTTTTAAAGTCAATTAATCAAAGATAGATATAACTTAACACCAATTCAATTCACTACCGGCATACTGTATAAGTAAAATATATATAAATTAATAATATGTCATACAGTATTGTATTTTTAATTTAATTAAGAATTAGCTGGATATGTTTATATTATTCTAATATATTTGTGTTTATCATTGTGTTAAAATTCTAGTGTAATATTTTATTGAAACCCTGATATCATAATGAAGAATAGTTATTCTTTAGCATCGCTTTGCATAATTAACCCAGTTTAATTTATTAATACATCAACATCATCTTTATTCACTAGATAATGGGGCAACTGTAATGGAAGGTGGTAACAATTGGCCATTGCGTGGATTCAAGTTGACCATGTTCGAGGGCGGTATGCGAGCTCTCGGATTCGTTCACAGCCCTCTCCTTTCTGACAAAGTCAAGGGAACTGTGAGCAATGAACTGTATCACGTAAGTGATTGGTTCCCGACATTCGTCGAAGGTATCGCTGGATGGAATACAGACGGAACTAAACCACTAGATGGCTTCAACCAATGGGAATCTATAAGGTACAAGCATTTACAATATTTTCATCTGAGTTATATTCGGGTTGGAATAGAACTCTAAGATAGTGGTGAAATACAATCTAATCCAAAGGAATGATAGATAAATCAAACACTTTTGGAAAAGCCAGTCAAAATTAGTTAATAATAGACATTAAGAAAGTATGGGTGTTTGATAATTACGCTTTGGAATATTGGTCAATGTGAGGTTGGCAGCCATGCATGTCTAAAAATGAGGCTTGCATGCATTCATCTTTTTTAATGATTAAATTTAATGATATTGGTTAAAGATTTCGTACCATATATCTGTGAAATTGAAGTGAATTACGTGTGAGTTTTTTTAAAAATGGTACACAGTTTTCTCGTTAACATTGGGAACGTAACTATTATTAAATCACTTGCACTTTCAACAATTAATTTACAACGCTAGCATTATTGAGATGCCTGAAACTATTGTTAAAAAAGTAGAAAAACTAATTTTTAATTTCCTCTGGGATGGTAAATCTGAAGAAATAAAACGCAAGATACTTTATTTTAAACGAGGAACATGATGGTATAAAAATGCCTGATATACTTTTGCAGGTCCAGTCAATGCAAGCAAAGTTGTTGTTTAAATTAAATGATTCAAAACATGAAGGTGAATGGAAATTGATCCCAATATAATTATTATTTGCAAAAACTATGCTCAATTTCCATTAGGTTGAATTGTTGTTGACATAGATAATAATATACTGGTTTTATTACCATCTTTTTTTTTTTTTATAAAAATGTTGTTAAGTCAATGTCATTATACAATGAAAGTTTTTCTGTTGCACCTACGACTCGCAGCGAAATTATGAAGCAGTGTTTGTGGGGTAACAATAATAATATTGTTATTAAAAAAAAGTCACATGCATTTATAACGTAGTGTGATTCGGGTATCAATTACATAGAAGATATCATTACTGATTGTTTTCTAGCTCCCCCCCCCCCCCGCTGACGTCATACGTCAAAAGCTGAAGAAGACCAATAATTACGTCGGTGAATATTGGATGGTAATTAATGCATTACCTATTAAATGGAAATATACTATCCTTAATATAGAGCAACCAGATCAAGTAGATAATATTAAAATTAATAAAAACCCCAAAACCAAAGAAATACACACACATAATTATTATAAAATTGAAAATATTGTATCCCGTTAAAAGTCAATTGAAATCTGTTTTGTATTTATTATATTCAAATCTTGTATAAAATGGGTGAAAAAGAGTTATATATTGAAAAATGTTGATAATAGATATTGTATTTACTGTTAAATTATATATTGATAAAAAAAATGTTATAATATAAAATATGCGTGTATGTGTGGGTGGGTGTGTTTGTGGGTGTGCGTATGTTTATGTATGTATAAGTGTGAATGTATGTGTATGTGTATGTATATATATATATATATATGTACTGTATGTGTATG